>NC_089250.1:48944448-49244599 GCF_963930625.1 Muntiacus reevesi | reverse complement strand
CAACCCCATAGACTGCAGCACACCAGGCTTCTCTGTCCTTCATCATCTCCCGGAGTTTGCTCAAAGTCATGTCCATTGAGTTGGTGATGCCATCCAACCATCTCATCCCGTTTCCCCTTATTCTCCTGCCATCAATATTTGCCAGCATCAGGGTCTTTTCCAAGGAATCAGTTCTTCACATCAGGTGGCCAAAGTATTGGAGTTTCAGCTTCAGCATCATATTTTTGGGCTTTCATATTACTGCACTAATCAGATATGACTAAGGACCGCTCACTTGTGGTGATGAGGGTACTTTGGGTAGTCAACTTTCTCAGTTTACCTGGGACTGTCCTGCTTTTAGTGCTGAAAATCCCACATTTGGGGACACCATTCAGTCTTCAACAAACTGGGCTAGTTGGTCAACCTTGGAAGATGCAAATTCCCAGGTACTTCTGGCTCTCTGGGCAGCAAAGTTGGTCCCAATAGCCCAAGGTCAACCTTCTAAAGGAAATCACTGGTTCAGACCACACACAGCCTGTGGATGAGCATAGAGACATGGTGTAGGGAATTCAAAGTCCTCTGGATGGAGCTCAGACATATACCCTACAGCAGTCAGTTCCTACCATCAGTTCTCTAAGGAACAACTAGGTACTGGTAAAGACAATTTTAGATGTGAGATTGAGGACTAGAGTAAGATATTTATTTCATTCCTCCATATATAACTCTTAGTTGTAGTCAGAATTCCAGGCTGTGGCATGTAGATTCAGCATTAGTCAAGAGTTACAAGTAGATTTTATGAAGAAAGTAGTAACACTTGAATGAAATCAGGTACCAGCCCATGAGTTAGACATTAACAGAGAGAATTTGAACAAAGTCTCTATAGATACCATTTTACTCTGTCAGGTTGACTCTTTCAACGTACTGTTTCTCATGATGTGTGACATCTAATTCTGAAAGTACATTGTATGTATGAGGTGAAGACAGAGTGCATACTCTCCAGCACTGCCCAAGACTGAGGGAATCCTGTATTTCTTTTTATTTAACCTCTAAGAGTTAATAGTAGCTGCCTAAAAGTAATGGTGAATAATATGCAAAATTTACCTTTTTTTCCTTTCTTGAGTTAAAAAATAAAAGTAAGACTTTTTTTCTTGTGTTCCTCCCTTGGTTTATAAAAACAAAAATAGTGGGGGAGAAATCGGTCAATTTACTAGCTTGGGCAGGTATGCTTAGTAATTGGTGTGTGCTTTTAACTCAGTGTGCTGGTGACAAGGGCCTCAAGTTTCACACTTGGTTCTTTGCTTGTCTTTCTCAGCTTTTCAAGACCCTTATAAAGCAAGCCCACCCAGAGGGTTTATTATAGGAGTGCTTCCTTTTGCCTGCAGCAATACCATATCCACATGAAAGTGTGAAAGCCAGCCCACCTTGTGTCACTGCTTAGGAGAAACATGAATTCAAATAGTTTCCAGAGAAATAGCTGAAAAGTATATGGCAGAATATTATAAAAATATGTGAAGAAGAGAAATCTTTATACCATTGCTTAGTTCATTGAGAAAATCATCAAGATGTTGACTTCTTGGTAATTATTAAGTCTTCCTAAATTGATATGTACACACTACCATATTTAAAATAAATAACCAACAAGGAGCTACTGTATAGCACAGGGAACTCTGCTCAGTATTCTGTAGTAACTTAAATGGAAAATAATTTGAAAAAGAATATATATATATATATATAAAACTGAATCACTTTGTTGTACACCAGAAACAAACACAACATTGTTAATCAACTATGCGCCAATATAAAATTTAAAAAGTGTCACAGGTTGCTATTTGGGCTTAAGTTTCAATGATCACAGACCCCTTCAAAATCATTACCTTTGCTAAATTACCACCACAATTAAACATCAGAATGGAGACAGAATGAGACCTAAAATAAAAAGGAGGGAAAGAATAAAAAAAACATGTTATCCAGGCAAAAATTAAAGGCATTTTCTTCGTGAATTATTTATTATGAATATTTTGGAAGGGCAAAGACTGATGATTGAGTATGGACAAATTCACTAAAATTGAGAACCATAAAACTATGATCAAGCTTTTGAAGCTATAGAGAAGTGAATTTATGGCATTGCTAAAAGAATAATATTTATTGAAACTCTATACCAAAAAAATAGTACAGATCAAAAATATGGCTAGGTTTGTGACATGTTAGCCCTCATTTTTTCTATTGGTTTTGAGGTTTGAGGGAGAGCTTACCTAAGCATTTAAGCTATTGGTTACGTAATTTTATGTGTACCTGCAGACTTTTATGCTATTGATTTGACCAATTACTCAAGTGCATAACACAAATGAAGATTCTTGGACATGGCATATAGTGGAGCCTAGATAAAGATTTGTTGGATGAGTGGTTGTTTTTTCTATGAATGATGAGCTTCTATACAAAGAAATACCAAGATTAAACATGCAAGACATTTGTGTTGAAGGAAATGTGTAAAAAGTAAGAGATTACTATTTCTTAAATGAAACCTATTAGAAAGCAGTCTAGTTAGACTCTAACTCCAAGTGCACAGACTTTCAAAACTAGAAGAGGTAAGGCTGATTAACGCATTTTGCTTTTTTACACAATTTGACAGTAGTCTGTGAAAATTTGGATAAGCCACCTTAATGACCCTAAAGAGCTGACTGATCAGAAAATACCCTAATGCTGGGAAAGATTGAAGGCAGGAGGAGAAGGGGATGACACAGGATAAGATTGGTTGGATGGCATCACTAAGTCAAATGACATAAGTTTGAGCAAGCTGCAGGAGATGGTGAAGGACAAGGAAGCCTGACGTGCTGCTGTCCAAGGGGTGGCAAAGATTTGGACATGACTGAGCGACTGAAAAACAACATTAATGACAAAATGTTTTCCCTAAATAAAGACAAATTAATAATAGTATTTGGGGGTAGCATCTTCTCTAGATTAGTTTTGTTCTCTCTGTTTCTACTTAGCATCAACTGGGTTACTTCCATTGTTATTGCTGTTGTTCAGTCACTAAATCATGTCCAAGTCTTTGTGACCCCATGAACTGCAGCACGCCGGGCATCTCCATCCTTCAGTATCTCCCAGAGTTTGCTCAAACTCACATCCATTGAGACAGTGATGCCATTCAACAATCTCATCCTCTGTTGCCCCTTTCTCCCCTTGCCCTTCATTTTCCCCAGCATCAAGATCTTTTCCAATGACTTGGCTTTTCACATCAGGTGGCCAAAAGATTGCAGCTTCAGCATCAGTATCAATCCTACCAATGGATATTTAAAGTTGATTTCTTTTAGGAAGGACTGGTTTGACCTCTTTGCTGTCCAAGGGACTTTCAGGAGTCTTCTCTAGCCCCAGTTTGAAAGTGTCAGTTCTTCAGTGTCATCCTTCCTTATGGTCCAACTCTCACATCCATACATAACTACTGGAAAAACCATAGCTTTGATTGTATGAATCTTTCTAGGCAAAGTGATGTCTTCAGTTTTTAAAACACTGTCTAGGTTTGACATAGCTATTCTTCAAGGAGCAAGTGTCTTTTAATTTTGTGGCTGCAGTCACTGTCTGCAATGATTTTGGAGCCCAAGAATATGAAATATGGCACTGTTTCCAGATTTCTCCCATCTATTTGCCATGAAGTGATAGGACCCAAGGTTTCTCAGGAGGCAGATAAGGTGGTCTGGTATTCCCATCTTTTTAAGACTATTCCAAAGTTTGTTGTGATCCACATAGTAAAAGGCCTTAGCACAGTCAATGAAGTGGACTTTTTTTGGAATTCTCTTGCTTTTAACATGATCCAGAGTATGTTGGCAATTTGATCTCTGGTTTCTCTGCCTTTTGTAAATCCAGCTTGTACATCTGGAATTTCTCAGTTCACATACTGTTGAAGCCTAACATGAAGGATTTTGAACATAACCTGGTGAAATGAGTGTAATTGTGTGGTAATTTGAACATTCTTTGACATTGCTTTTCTTTGGGATTAAAATGAAAAACTGACCTTTTCCATTCTTGTGGCCACTACTGAGTTTTCCAACTTTGCTGGCATAATGAGTGCAACACTTTAATGGCATGATCTTTTAAGATTTTAAATAGCTCAGCTGGAACTCCATCACCCCCACTAGCTTTGCTTGTCGTAATGCTTCCTAAGGCCCACTTGACTTCACACTCCAGGATGTCTGTCTGGGTATTCTTGCCACCTCTTCTTAAACTCTTCTGCTTCTTTAGCTCCTTGCTATTTTTGTCCTTTATTGTGCCTATCTTTGTATGAAATGTTCCCTTGGTAATTCCAGTTTTCTTAAAGAGATCTCTAGTATTTCCCATTTTATTATTTTCCTCTGTTTCTTTACATTGGTCACTTGATAAAGTTTTCCTGTCTCTCCTTGCTATCCTCTGGAACTCTTCATTCAGTTGGGTGCCATCATTTCTGACTTAATGCATTGACTTCCTCCCAAAGATGACGAGCTGTCTTAGGGCAGGTCTGTTGTCTTTTTGTGGGTCACCATATCCCAAGTTTGTTTTTGGCACCATAGCTTACATAGCAGACCCATGAGAAATAATTGTTAAATAAATGAATTTTATATAGCCCCCAAATCATGTTAGTGGATGAAGGATCCAAAGAGCAGTGATCAAACCACTGATGCAGTAAATACTATTTTGGCAATATGGCCTTTGATGTGAGAATTTTAACATTTTTTCTCTATCCTCCTCATCCTTTTCTGGTTAACCTTTACTCTTGGCATCATACATCCAACACAATAAATGCTCTGCCTATATAGTTTGCTACCTTTGAACTCTTTTCTTCTCTTTGGGACTGAGAAGTAACCTTGGTTGAAAAAACAAAAAAATGACAATACCCACTACAAGCCTCCAACTAATAAAAATAAATGAAAAAATAAATAAATAAATAAAAATAAAAAAAAAAAAAAAGAAAAAACAAAAGTGTAGCTCTGGGAAGGCTGATACGATGTAATCTGGAGCTTGAGAAGAAAGTGACAGCATTCAGAACCATGTAGTCATTTCTTTGTATAATGTAAGCTACCAGAAAGAATTTCTGAAGATGTTTCACATGGATAAACATTCAGGTTAAAAGTTAGTCAAAGATTGCATTAAATCCCAATATAATCCTCTCTCTGTAATACATTTTGATCATTAAGATGTAGATTATGTAACTGTTCATGTTACACTAAAAACTTACCAATTCGGATTCTTCTATTTTTAAATGCATGCTGTTTTAAACAGGAGCCAAGATTAGCTTTGTTTAGCAAGGGTTTTCTTTTAAGAATAAATTGATGAATTTAAACAAATAGTGTGTGAAAGTAGAAAATACTTATAATTCCATCTTTTTCTGCAATAAGTCACATATTAGAGTAAGGTCATTTACTTTTTGCATTTTTATTATGGTATCATTTACATATAGTAAAATCCGTATTTATATTTTAGAGTTGAGAGTTTTGACAAATATGTACAGTAGTGTAATAATCAGCTCAGTCAAGATATAAAATGGTTTCTTCACCCCTCCCAAATTCCTCTATACCCCTTCATGTTACCCTCTCTTCCTACTATAGCAACCACTGATATATTTTCTGTCCCTAGAGTTTTCACTATTCCAGAATATCATTAAATGAAATAATGCAATATGTAACTCTTTGAGACTGGCTTACTTCACTTAACATGATGAATTTGAGATTCATACATGATATTAAATAAATCAGTAGTTTCATCATGGTTTCCCCTGCCCCATTCCTTGTCATGAATAATTGTGTAATATTTTTCTTCTGATATTTTAAAAAATATTTATACATTTTTGGGGGGCTGCACTGGGTCTTTGTTGATACATGCAGACTTTTGCTAATTGCAGTGGTTTGTGGCTACTTTGTTGCATGCGGTCTTCTCACTGCTGTGGCTTCTCTTGTTGCAGAGCATGGATTCTAAAACTTGGGCTAAATAACTGGCACATGAGTTTAGTTCCTCCATGGCATGTGGAATCTTCCTGGACCAGGAATCAAATCTGTATCCCCTCTACTGGCAGGGGGATTCTTAACCACTGGACCATCAGGAAAGTCTTTTCTTCTAGTATTTTTAAAAGACCATTTTTTAGAGAAGTTTTAAGGTTCATAGCAAAATTAATAGGAAGGCACATAGATATCCCATATACCCCTTTCCCAACACAACCACAGCCTCCCCAACTATCGACATCCCCACCAGATGGTACATTTGTTATAACTAATGAACCTACATTGACACATCATAATCATTCAAAGTTCATAGTTTATATTATGGTTCATCATTGGTATTGGCAGTCTGTGGGCTTCGATAAATGTATAATGACATGTATCCATGTATAATGACATGTATTATGGTGTGGTATCATACAGAGTATTTTTACTGCCCTAAAAATCCTTTCAGCCTCCTTATTCATCTTTCCTGCCTAATCCCTTGGCAACCACTGATCTTTTACTGTCACCATAGCATTTTATTTTTTCCTTTTCCAGAATGCCATATAGTTGAAACCGTACAGTATGTAGCCTTTTCAGATTGGCTTCTTTCACTTAGTAGTGTACATTAAAAGTTCTTGCATATCTTTTTGTGGCTTACTAGCTCATTTATTTTCAGGGCTGAGTAGTATCTAGTTGCCTGGATGTACCCCAGTTTATGTATTCGTCACCTACTGAACAACATTTTGGTTGCTTTCAAGTTTTGGAACTTAAGAATAAAGCTGCTATAAATTGCCATGTACAAGTTTTTGAGTGGACATGTGTTCTCAGCTTATTTGAGTAAATACCAAGGAAATGATGACTGTGTCATGTGCTGAAAATGCTTATTTTCTTTTGTAAAAATCTGCCAGATATCTTCCAAAGTAGCTGTACCATTTTCCTTTCCCACCATCAATGAATGCTAGTTCCCGTTGTTTTACATCTTTGTCATCATATGGTGTCATCAAGGTTCAGATTTTGGCATTCTAGTAGGTATGCAGTGGTAATCTGCTGTTTTAATTTGTTTTTCTGGGGTGACATATAGAGTGGACTGTCTTTTCATATACCTTTGAGAAGGGGACGATAGAGGATGACATGGTTGGATGGCATCACCGACTTGATAGATATGAGTTTGCGTAAGCTCTGGGAGTTGGTGATGGATTTCTTTGGTGATGTATTCTTCTTTGGTAGCATCTGTTAAGACCCACTGTTTTTTAAATTAATTTTTTATTGAAGGATAATTGCTTTACAGAATTTTGCTGTTTTCTGTCAAACTTCAATGTGAATCAGTCATAGGTGTACATCTCCTGTCTTTTGAAACTCCCTCCCATTTCCCTCCCCATCCCACCTCTCTAAGTTGATACAGGGCCCCTGTTTGTGTTTCCTGAGACATACACCTAATTCCCGCTGGTTATTTGTTTTACATATGGTAATGTAAGTTTCCATGTTACTCTGTCCATACATCTCATCCTCTCTTCCCCTCTCCCCATGTCCATAAGTCTATTCTCTATGTCTGTTTCTCCACTGTTGCTCTGTAAACACATTCTTCAGCACCATTTTTCTAGATTCCATATATATGTGTTAGACTATGATATTTATCTTTCTCTTTCTGACTCACTTCTCTCTGTATAATAAGTTCTAGATTCATCCACCTCATTAGAAATGACTCAATGCATTCCTTTTTATGACTGAGTAATATTGTGTTTATATACCACAATTTCCTTATCCGTTCATCTGTCAATGGACATCTAGGTTGCTTCCATGTTCTAGCTATTGTAAATAGTGCTGCAATGAACGATGTGTGTCTCTTTCAGTTTTGGTTTCTTCAGGGTGTATGCCTAGGAGTGGGACTACTGGGTTATATGGTGGTTTTATTCCTAGTTTTTTAAGGCCCACTTTTTAATATGGTTGTTCATAATCTTATTTATTTGGTTGTTCTTTTTCTTTGGTTGAATTCTAAGACTGTGTAGATTTTGGGTAAGAATCCTTTATCAAATATGTCTTTTGCAAATACATTTTCCCAATCCATATATTGTCTTATTTTCTGAACACTGTCTTTTAGAAAGCAGACTGTTTTTAATTTTCATGATGCCTAACTTATAGTAATTACTTCTTTCATGGATTATGCCTTTAATATTTTATCTAAAAAGTCATCACCATTCCCAAAGTCATTTAGATCTTCTGTATTGTCTTTTCAGAATTTCATAGTTCTGCTTTTTATATTTATGTCTGTGGTTCGTTGTGAGTAAATTTTTGTTCAGGGTGTAAGATTTATGTCTTTATATTTTTTAAAATTTTAATACAGAAGTTCAATTGTTCTAGCATCATTTGTTGAAGGGACTATGTTTGCCTTGTTGTATTACCTTTGCTCCTTCGTCAAAGATCAGTCAACTGTACTGTGAGTTTATTTCTGTGCTGTCTATTTTGTTCCATTGATCTATTTCTCTGTTCTTTCACCAGCACATCCTTGTCTTGGTTATTGCAGCTTTATAGTAGTTTTGAAGTCTGGTCTTATCAACCTTCCAAATTTGTTCTTCTTCAATATTGTGTTGGCTATTCTGGGTCTTTTGTCCCTCCAGATAGACTTTAAAATTAGTTTGTCAATATCTACAAAATTATCTTGCTGGGATTTTGATTGGAATTGAATTAAATCTGTAGATCAAGTTTGTAAAATCTGACATCCTGACAGTACTGAGTCTTTCTATTAGTGAACATGGAGTGTCTCCCGATTTATTGAGTTCTTTAATTTTGTTCATCAGAGTTATATAATTTTCTTCATGTTGACTCATACATACATTGTTAGATTTATACCTAAATATTTCGTTTTTGGATGCTAATGTAAATGACATTGTGTTTTTAATTTCAAATTCTACTCTTTCATTGCTGGCATGTAGAAAAGCAGTTGACTTTTGTGTATTAACCTTATATCCTTGCGTCTTGCCATATTTGTTTATTAGCTACAGAAGTTTTTTGTTAATCCTTTAAGATTTTCTATATGGATGATTGTGTCATCAGCAAACAATGTCCTATTTCTTTTTTCCCCAATTTCTTTGTTTTCTCGTATGTGTGTTTAGTCGCTCAGTCATGTCTGACTCTTTTATGACCCCATGGACTACAGCCCGCCATGCTCCTCTGTCCATGGGGATTCTCCAGGCAAGAATACTGGAGTGGGTTGGCGTGCCCTCTTTCAGGGGGTCTTCCCAATGCAGGGATCGAACCCAGGTCACCTGCATTGCAGGTAGATTCTTTACTGAGTAAGCCACCAGGGTAACTAGTATTATTATGCTATTTAGAACTTCCAAGATGATGTCAAAAAGGACTGGTGAGAGAGGGCATCCTTTACTTGTTTCTAGCCATAGCTGAAACTTCTACTTTATCATTATCAAGTATGATGTTAGATGTAGGCTTTTGTAGATACTCTTTATTAAGTTGAGGAAGTTCTCCTCTATTCCTAGTTTACTGAGAGTTCTTTTTCTTTTCATCATGAAAGAGTGTTGGATTTTTGTAAATGTTTTTTTCTGAATTTATTGATATGATGGAGAAGCTTATCTTTTAAAGCCTGTTGATATATTACATTAATTGATTTTCAAATGTTTGACTAGCCTTTCATACCTGGGATGAATTCTGGGTATTGAAAGCCAGTTTAACATTTGAAAATGTTTTATTTACATTTGTAGCCCATATTTAGTTAAATTTTAGGTAAGATATGGGTTGAGGTTGCACATTTTGTATTATCATTTCAGCACAATTTGTTGAACAGACTATCATTTCTCCATTGAATTGTCTTTGCACCTTTGTAGAAAAATAAGGCTCAATATAGGAGTTTACTTCTGGATTCTTTCTTCTATTACTTTGACTTATATATGTATCCATTTGACAATGCCACACCAGGATAACTATTTTTAAAAATTTGAAAAGGTTAACAAAACCCACTGAAATGTTGTGAAGTAATTAGCCTCCAACTAATAAAAAAAAAAAAAAAAGAATAAAGGGAAGTAAAGACAGAAAAAGAAAGAAAATGTTACAGTGATTTTTCTTATAAATAGACAACCTGAAATTCTTCTGCATCCTTGATGAAAAAAAATGAAACCTTCTGAAGTCAGTTTCTATATGTATGGCATGAAGATTGGCATGAGTGAAAATCCAAAGTCCTTTTCTTAAATTTAACTTCCCTTCTCTTCCCTTCCTTTTCCTCCTTGATCCGTTCTTTTTCTTCTCCTCTTCCTCTCTAGCTTTCTCTTCTTTCTCACCTCCTTTCTGTGCACTGTCTTTTCCTGTCTTCTTTTTCTCACTCCCATGTTCTTTCCCTTTATGGTCAGTAGATGGTGCTATGCTGCAACACATACAATTGCTGATTTCCTAAAACTTGTAAATACCATATTATGTCATCTGTTAACTCTGTGCCTTCTCTTTGAGAGATGATTTGTTAAATTGTTAATGGAACAACGATGTTCACACTCCTCCCCTTTGAGAAATGAAACCCCAGGTATGGATCAGATCATTTGAAGTGGTCACTGGAAAAGTCAGGAGATAAAAACTTTTGATTAAGAATATTTTTAAAAAAGCAGTAGTGAGTAGTGGCCCTGAAAACCCACAATATGGCTCAGTCTGTGTGACATTTGAGTTGGTGTTTGTTTATCCAAGAGCAAAAATATGGATGGCCACTAAGAACATAGGATAGGAAGCCCCTTTGCTCAAAATAAAATCCCAAGGTTAATTTGTTTGTGAATCACAGAGCCAGCTGGCTGCCTTGGCCTAGCTATGACATTTGTGGTGACAGCTGTTTCTACCAAGATTTGACGGGTGGGAGCAGGGGCAGAGCTGGTGGTTGCAAGATGGAATGCAAGTGGGAGATGGATTGAAAGAATGGACTATGGTTTCTTTAGAAAGGAAATCCATGGGTTTCAGATATTCTCAATTGAAATCATATTTCCTCTAGCTGGACATAATACTTTTACTTCTCAGGCCACAATAGGTGGGAGTGCATGGTCAGTCGCTACTTCATGTCTCCTTTGGTTATGATTTAATGGTGGGTGTTTAATTTTCCAAAAGTTTAGCAAACTGTGAAGGTTTCCAGAAAAGGCACTATATTTGCTTGCAAATAACCCAACTTGTATTTCTCTGGCCCCAAAACCCTGAGGGGCTATGGACTCTTGCATGTTTCCTAAACTCTACTTTTCCAAAGGCCAAATAAAAGGCCTTTTTTTGAGTTGATGGCATCTTCCTAGGGCTTCCACATATAAAACTTACAGTTTATAGTACTTGTAGTTTATAACTTACACTTTATAGTACTTTATGGTTTCACAAAGCAATTTTACCAATATCTGAAATTATCCCTTTTCTTAGAAAATAGAGATATGAATTAGGGCATTGGAGGTCCAAGCCAGAGAGATAGGTGAGGAAGAAATGCATTGGTTAATGATGACCTTTAACCTCATTTACATATTCACTTGGGTGTTTCATCTTAACAGATCCAAGACTGAGCATCCGATACCCATCCCCCATCTGCTTAATTTTCTACCTTCTCTCTCTTAGTGAATCGCTTGTCATCTTTTCAGTTCTCAGCTCTCAAACATTGGGGTTTTTCTTGATTCTCTCTTTGTTACTCTACACCTGATCTGCAAACAAAACCTGTTGATTCTACCTTTAAAGTATGTTCAGCATCTGATTTCATCTCATCACCTTCCTTGCTACATAAACCCTGGTCTGACTCATCATCATGTCTTGTGTGAATTAGGACATCAGTTTTCTAACAGGTTTCCCTGTTTCAACCCTTGTGCTCACTTCAGTGTAATCTCAGCATAGCAGCCATCGTCGGGCTATTAAAAAGCAAATTTGATCTCTGCCCAGAACCCCCCAGTGGCTCCCATCACCCATGAAGGAGGGGCAAACACCTTACAATGACCTGCAGAGTGATGTGGCACTAACCTTTAACCCCTGGGACCCTGTTTTGTTTCACTTACCCTTTCACTCACTACCTCCTCCCTGTTTCTCACACTTGCCAGGAATGTTCATGCCTTGGTATCTGTTCACTTTCTCTTGTCCTTGAAACCTCCACTCCAAGAAATCATTCTTGATCTCTTATCCTTCAGATCTTTACTCTGTGCAACCTTCTCACTGTGGGCTTCCCTGGTAATGCACTTTAAAATAGCACTCTCTAATTGTTACCAACCAGGGTTCTTGACCTCCTTAATAAATAGTATTTGGTCAGAGGCTAGACAAGAAATCCAGACAAGGCCTTATTGGAGCACTTGCTGCATGAAGGATGAGTGAAAATGAACAACAGTTTCTCTTGCTTGCTCCCTCCCTGAGTGGGGGGCAAGCTTACCTGGGGTCAGGGTAAAAGTGTGTTCAGGTGTTCAGGTCAGAGGGGTGGCTTAGGTGGTTTGCCCACCCTTTAGGTGGTGCTGTGGGCAGACGGCATGTGCAGTACTCTGCTTTTGCTTCAGATTCTTTAGAAATGGCAGCTGAGTTTTTTTTTTTTAATTAATTCATTTTTTATAGATGGATAATTGTTTTACAGAGTTTTGCTGTTTTCTGGGAAACCTCAACATTAATCAGTCATAGGTGTACATATATCCCCTCCTTTTCAAAACTCCCTCCCATTTCCCTCTCCACCCCACCCCTCGAGGTTGATACAGAGCCCCTGTTTGAGTTTCCTGAGACACACAGCAAATTCCCGTTGGCTATCTATTTTACATATGGTAATGTAAGTTTCCTTGTTACTCTTTCCATTCATCTCACCGTCTCCTCCCCTCTCCCCATGTCCATAAGTCTGTTCTCTATGTTCGTGTCTCCATTGTTGCCCTGCAAATAAATTCTTCAGTACCATTTTTCTAGATTCTGTATATATGTGTTAGAATATGGTATTTATCTTTCTCTTTCTGACTCACTTTACTCTGTATAATAGGTTCTAGGCTCATCCACCTCATTAGAACTGACTCAAATGTGTTCCTTTTCATGGCTAAGTAATATTCCATTATGTATTTTGATCTTTTGTACCTTTTTGTCCTTTTGCCCCAACTGTGCATGCACATAGTTATTTTTAATCCCATATAGTTCCTTTGTATTTTGTTGCTCAAGGAGAGGTGTGTCCAGATACAAGCAATGCAGCACTTAAGCAAAGAGTCCCAGGTTCCAGACCTGTTTCATAACCACTTCCTATTCTTTCCCTGGTTTATTTTTTCCAACATATTACAAACAAATTATAATCTGTATGTATTCATCCTGCTTTTCATCACCCTCTATTTTCCTAGAATATAAACTCCATGAGGGCAGGATTCTTATCTATTCTATTCCCTATGTTTTCCTCAAACCCTAGACATAGGGGGCCCTCAATAACTGACTAAAGAAATGAATGCTGTTCCCCAGCCCACTTCCATGGTTTGAGAACCTGGCAGAACCACCAAAGGAAAGTGCTACAGCTCAACTAGATTCCTAGGATTGGAAGATTTCCTGGTTAGAAGGACTGGAGCATGGCAATCAGTGCCCTACAATCACCTTGTGAAAAATACTGTCTCATAGTCTTATTCCTGGATACTCTGATTCAATAGGTCTCAGAATCCATATTTTTATGTATTCCCAAGTGATTTTTAATTCTTTAATAGATTTGGAAACCCAGAATTCTAGAGAATGAAATACATATTAAGCACATTCTATGTTCTAGAAATTACGTCAGGGAGTGGCCCCAGTTCAACATCTTATAGGGGAGATGGGTGTGTAAAATGATACTTGTAGTATAATTAATGCTTTCCTGAGGCACCTATTAATTTCAGGGGCTGAAGAGGACAAAAAAAGAACATGTGTGGTGTATACAGGGAAGAATTACCAGAGGAAGTGACTTCTGGTGAAAAAAAAGTGACAGGACAGATGAAGGACAAGGATGCTGTGGACAGAATACAGTTTGGCCTCTGAATTCAAGGCAATTTATAAGGAAAAGGAGTACGTCAAGGCTGTATATTGTCACCCTGCTTATTTAACTTATATGCAGAGTACATCATGAGAAACATTGGGCTGGAGGAAGCACAAACTGGAATCAAGATTGCCAGGAGAAATATCAATAACCTCAGATAAGCAGATGACACCAGCCTTATGGCAGAAAGTGAAGAGGAACTAAAAAGCCTCTTGATGAAAGTAAAAGAGGAGAGCAAAAAAGTTAGCTTAAAGCTCAACATTCAGAAAATTAAGATCATGGCATCTGGTCCCATCACTTCATGGGAAATAGATGGGGAAACAGTGGAAACAGTGGCTGACTTTATTTTTCTGGGCTCCAAAATCATTGCAGATGGTGATTGCAGCCATGAAGTTAAAAGACACTTACTTCTTGGAAGGAAAGTTATGACCAACCTAGACAGCATATTAAAAAGTAGAGACATTACCTTGTTAACAAAAGTCCATATAGTCAAGGCTCTGGTTTTTTCAGTGGTCATGTATGGATGTGAGAGTTGGACTATAAAGAAAGCAGAGAGCCAAAGAATTGATGCTTTTGAACTGTGGTGCTGGAGAAGGCTCTTGAGAGTCCTCTGGACTGCAAGGAGATCCAACCAGTCCATCCTAAAGGAGATCAGTCCTGGGTGTTCATTGGAAGGACTGATGCTGAAGCTGAAACTCTAAGACTTTGGCCACCTCATGCAAAGAGCTGACTCATTTGAAAAGATCCTGATGCTGGGAAAGATTGAGGGCAGGAGGAGAAGGGGATGACAGAGGATGAGATGGTTGGATGGCATCACTGACACAATGGACGTGGGTTTGGGTGGACTCCGGGAGTTGGTGATGGACAGGGAGGCCTGGCATGCTGTGGTTCATGGGGTCACAAAGAGTCGGACATGACTGAGCGACTGAACTGAACTGAACTGAATACCTGTTTAGATCACATCAGAGTCCAGAACTGCAACTTACTCAGCAAAGGGGGCACAGCTATGCAGTTTACATTTTCCATGGAGCACCTATGTTTCTTTTTGTAGCTCTCTTTTCTAGGTGTCTAGGATTCTAATTGTCTCTGAGATCATAAATATATACTTCTGACTTGTTTACCTAGTTTCTTTTTAAAAGGATATAATAATGCCCTTCTTATTATGGAGTAACTTATGTTATTGGACATACTCTTGTCTGGAATGTTTGCATTGCAAAATAAATCACCCTTGAATAGTAATTAAAAAAAATCAGGCAGGCATTAATGACAAGTCAGCAGAGAGCTATTCTTAGGGGCTTGAACCTCTGATTTTCCTCAAGTTATGTACAGGAGGAAGACCTTAAGATTGGTGCTAGAATTGGTCTCCAAGGGTTTTCTGCCAAATCATCTCATCTCAGTCTCAGGGGAAATGGTAACCACTTCTCTCTCTTCCAAGCCTTGATATAGGCCTTGGACTAATGTATTGATTTTTATGTGCTGCAGTTACTCCCATTTGTAATATCTTGATTTTACTGCTTTTCCCATCTTTATTATCTAAGGTAAGTTGTGTTTACTTCTGTGACAAATAAGTCCCAGGTTACAGTGCCTTCATATACCAACATTTTATTTTTTATCCATCTCAAAGTCCAATGTGGATCTTAAAGGAATATGGGTGGGTTGGTTGTCTGGACACAGGCCTCAGTTCCATGTAGTCATTCAAGGATTCACATTTTTTCATGGTTCCTGCAAAGTATAGTCATGACTTCAAATTGTACAGACGTCTTCTAGATAGTAGACAAGCAGAAGAGAGAATGGAACAGGTATTCAACTTTAAGATGCTTTAAACCAAGGTTGGCATCTTTTTCCTGTAAAGGGACAGATAGTACATATTTTAAGTTTTGGGAATAACATATTCGCTGTTACACGACTCAGCTTTGCTGTTACAATGTGAAAGCAGCTATAGACAATGTGTTAATGAATAGAGGTGGCTGAGTTCCAAAGACAAGTGACCAGCCAAATTTGCTCAATAAGCTATAATTTGTTGATCCCCACATTCAACCAAAAGGGATGTCTTCCCTTCACATTCCATTGGCAAGAGCCAATCCCACATCCCCACCTAGATACAGGGTGTCAGGGGATGTAGTTTGGCTGTGTGCCCAGAAAGAGGAAACTCTTTGATGAGCAACTAGCCAGTCTCTGACAGATCACATATCAGGGCTAGAGTGTTCAGTGATTTTTTTTTTTTTGAGACTCCAGACACAGTGCTATCTAGTTCTGACTTGATTAAGGTCAAGAATGTTCCTTTATAAATATCACCTCACAAGTTCTATGTGGGGATACTTTGCTTAAGAAAGTTCTAGCAGGTCTTATATTGATCAGGTGGGAAGCTTTCCTTCCAGGTAAAGAGAAGTACTCTCCCAACCAGATTCCTGAAGTGGCACAAGCTCCCAAGACATGATAAGTGGACTTTATTGGGTGACCAGGATAAGGACCGCTCTGTGTTAACTTTCAAACAAACACCAACTGGGATCCGAAGCCCTCTGTCAATTGATTTCCTTTCTTCTCTCCTTCCAAAGTCCCCAGAGATGGATATAAATCTTGCCCTGTAAGGGTACACCCAAAGATCTAATTATACAGGTAGCAATTCAGTTTGTGGTAAAGTATTTGTTTCTTTGTGCCCCCCCTTGAAGCCTCACCTTTAATTTACTGTTGAATCAGAAACAACAGGTTCTTTCAACAGCTCTGTGAATTAAACAGAGCAAATGTTTAGTTAAAAATAAATTCAGGGGTGGCTTCTTATATAGGAGTTATAAACAATCTCACAATCCCAGCCCTGAAACCTCATACTCTATGTTTGGTTGGTTGATAGATTTGGTGCAGTAAAGGCTCCAGTTCTCCTCCTTGTATTAGGTCTGACCTGGTGACTCATTTTGGTCAACAGAATGTGGTAGAGACCTGGGTTTCCACTGTCTCTCAAAACTCTGCTGCTCTCATCTGCACCAGTCTGGACTAGCCAGGTAGAGGGTGGAAGATAAAATGAAGCAGAGAACAGCTGTCCTAGCTGAGGCCCTCTCAGAACAGCTGGCCTGCCAGTGCCTCCAGATGCTTCTAAGAGTCCAGCCCAGAAAAAAGGAATTTGCCGAGGAAATAAACTAAAGATTGATTGAACAGGACTCAATGGCACATCTTCAGATTTGTAGTCCAGGGTCTTACCACAACTTGCAGAAACAGGCAATTTCTGTGATCTCATGGTTTTCACTGCAATCTCCTTTTGGTTCTCATCATTTTACAGTAATCTCTTTACTGGAGGGTGGACCTGAGGCCGTGTTATTATTAGCTGATGAACTTGAGTGTGTTGCTTAACCTTTTGGCCTTAGTGTTTTTCCCAAATACTGCTAATGGCATCACTCTGTTACTCAGAAAAATCACCTCTGATTTACCCTATGTGAGATTTCCCACATCAGATAAGTTGCAGAAGTCTCTTCATTTTATATCAATCATGTCTGACCTTTACCCCATTGATATCAGCCAATTTAAGCTTCCATTACCTCTCAGAGTTTAGAGCAATAACATAAATGTCTACCTGTTTCTTTGGGACTACTTGAATCCATCCTGCCTAAGAACTCTGCAGGTGTTTATAAAGCTCAGCTCAGCCTGGTATGGTCCAGGATAAGCCCCTCTGATTCCTCACTGCTTCTCTGAGTGTGAAGGTCTGAAAATAATTACAGACACCTTTATCACTTTTCCTTTAAGGATACCTCCATCCACTTTTGCCAGGGATTGTCCCACCTTCCGCCTCGCGTCTCACTGCTGAGTTCAGTTTAGCATTTGTCCTGCCCCCTTTCACTCTCAAAACTGAACCAGCTTGGATGGTAAACTACATGATAATACTCTATACCTTTAACTATTTTCTTTCTGTGGTCTTTATCCTGATCTGAAATTCCCGATCTATTTCTTTGAGGGACTAAATGCATGACATCTTCCTCAATGCTTGTGCTTCCTATTGTAAGATTTTAGTAAAAATGAAAGATGTGGAGAGAGAGGTGGGGGGTGTTAACCAGCAAGAAGGGACAATTTTAAACTCTGACCCCACAGAGGGAGGCAGGGCTCCAGTATAGTTCTTATGTAAATTTTGTGATTGCTCTGATGTGAGCCATTTTACCCCTACATTACATCATTCTTATTGTAAGATGTAAAGAAAGGCTTTGTGATCCTTGGGTCAAGGAAGATTGGCAATTTGCTCACTTCTTCTGGGGACTGAAAAAAAAGACCAATTGATAGAAGTGGTGGGAACAGAAAATCGGTCCTGGGCCTTCTTGGGTGGCAGGTGCAGCCTTGCTCTGCAAATTCTCCTGAGAAATTTGCACCAACATGAACCCTGTTTCTCATCCCTGGAGAGACAGATCTGCTGGAATATCTGTTTTAAGAAGCATGATGAGCACTCAAGGAGAAGAGTCTCAGGACCCTGAGATGTTGTTACATGTGTGCTTGTGCATGTATGAATATCTCCTCAATCTCTTCAGCAGTAATAGGAACCATAGCAGGCTAATTATGCTTTATCATCATACAAAACATAAAATGCATTTCCAGTTCTAAATAAATGAGTAGTGTCTATTCCAGTGTTGAGTGAGAGAACTTCAGACAAAGTTGTGACAGTTCCCAAGAGCAGTCTATTTTTGTGGAGGACATGATACAACCCTATTGCCCAGAGTTAAACCAAAGACATTTTAAAATCACTACTATAGGTTGTATTACCAGGAAAAATCAGAATCATACCTGGCATTGGAGGCCATTCTAGATTAGAAAATTGATTTCCAATGTAAGAAAATGAAAAATAAATAAGTTGTGGTCATTATCTGATAAGAAATCCTGTTTATCCCTACTCCTGGCATCTTTCCTTTTTCTTATTTATTTACTTAGTGAAAGGGAAAGGACTTGGGGCAGTCAGAAAACAGATATGCAGGAAAGGGATTTACCAATGGGGACAGATGTTTTTCTAATTTTGAAAAGGTATAAGGTTGAAACAGGACTTTCAATGCTAGAGATAGGCACAGGGGGTTATGGGCACTTGGGAATTTCTTGTCCACTTAATATTTTTTGAAGTTTAATATCTCAGCAGTGAAAGGAAACAGAAGCAGCTAATTCTGAATCTCCTCTCTCTTTCCTGACCCCTGGGACCTAGGCACAATAGGGTGAGTTCAGGACTTAGTAAGGTCTTCACTCCCTGTTTCCTGTCTTTTGTTAGTTTTAATCTGACACTTAAACATACTTCAATGTGGACTTTTGTGTGGAAAATGCCTCTTTTTTTTTTTTTTTTCTGCTCCTGAGGAATACCAGCCAAGAGATAGGAAAAATAGAATAAAGTTCTAATCATATGCAATATGTATCTTAAGAAGTGATGTGATGTTTTATTTTTAGACATGAGAAGTAGACTGGTGACATGGTAATAACCTTTTCTTAGAAAGAATCTGAACTTCAGTCCTAGGAAGAGGGTGTACTCCTTGTGTTCCTTTCAAGTGTGCATATTTCCATAAGAAATTCACACTGCAAGGCTCCTGATACCACATCTTGTGTTTGTAGATGGAGGCTGATGCTGGGGTACTTGCTTTTGGGAAAGCGAGACCTCTTCTCACTTTCGGGAATGATGTGGTCAGCACTACCAGATGCACACATCTTCTGGATATGTGTTCTGGGAAGGGGTGAGGCAAGACTCCTTCATGATCCAGTAAAATATTTTCTTGGTTTGTAAACTATCCCCTTGAGCTAGTTGATCGAGTTACCTGGTCAGTCATTTCGGTGGATCATCAGTTGACTGTGACTAATGGGCTGTTGTGACTAATGGCCTTGTAGCTCAGTCAGTAAAGAATCTGCCTGCAATGCACGAGATCCGGGTTCGATTCCTGGGTTGGAGACATCCCCTGGAGAAGGAAATGATAAACCACTGCAGTACTTTTGCCTGGAGAAGCCCATGGACAGAAGAGCCTGGCAGGCTACAGTCTATGGGGTCCCAAAAGTCTGACTTGACTGAGTGACTAAGCACAGTGGGCCATTAGCTTTGGAATTTTGCTTAATGTGATCTTCTCAGCTCCAGTTATAGAGAAATGCTCTTATTTCCACTTGAATAAGTGGGACCATGTCTGGGGGGGAATGATACATATGCTTTAGTTAGAGAGAAAGATGGAAAAGCAAATAACAGGCAAGGGTGAGTAATAATGATTAAGCAACACAGTTAACATTGTGCCCTTGTGACCACATGTTTAATAGAGTGTGATACATACTTCTGATGCAGAAACCTAAAAACTGAGAATTACCATATGGAAAACAAATTGGCTACAATGAATTGGTGACATTTTAACATATGTATATGCATATGTGCATATTAATATGTATGTATACCAGGCAACCATCTGCTTTAAAGGGCTCTATTGTATTATTCTGTAGATGTTTTCTTTGGTATTATTATTTTACCAGATACAGTCATTTCACTTTCATATTGCCTCACAACTAGAAAACATTGTCTATACTCTATTAACACATACTCAACCTATACTGGTCTTCCCTGGTAGCTCAGGGGTAGACTCCACATGCCAATGCAGTAGATGCTGGCTCAGTCTCTGGGTCAGGAAGATTCCCTGGAGAAGGAAATGGCAACCCACTCCAGTATTCTTATATGAGAAATCCCATGGATGGAAGCGCCTGGTAGGCTACAGTTCATGGGGTTGCAAAAGAGTCAGGTACAACTTAGTGACAAAGCAACTAGCAACAAAACAAACAACAGACATTATTTGGTAGTTTATATGCAGATATAGTAAATATATTCAGTGATAGTGTCAAAGCATACTTTCAGAAAGGTAAAATCATGAATTATACAAATATAAAATGAGTGCACATGAAGATTTAATTTTACTCAATAAATGAGCGAACAAATAAGATGTCAAAACATGTCCACATGAGAATTTTGCTTACATAAGCAAAATAAACTATTTTGGGGGGACTTATATAAGCCACTTGTGCTTCTATGGGCAGAGATTATTCATATTGCTTACCATTTTCTTCAAATTTACAGTCACTCCTATAGAGTGTAATCTTTAAAAAATATATTTCTGAACCAGGCAGAAATAGAAAGCATGAAAAGACTAATCACAAGCACTGAAATTGAAACTGTGATAACAAATCTTCCAAAAAACAAAAAACGAGGGCCAGAGGGCCTCCCAGGTGACTTCGACCAAAGTTTAGAGAAGAGCTAACACCTATCCTGCTCAAACTCTCCCAGAAAATTGCTAAGAAAAGAAAATTCTCAAATTCATTCTATGAGGCCACCATCACCCTAATACTAGGCAAAGATACCACTAATACTAGCTAGACAAAGATACCACAGAAAAGAAAATTACAGACCAATATCACTAATAAACATAGATGCAAAAATTCTCAACAAAATTTTAGCAAACAGGATCCAACAACACATTAAAAGGAGCATGTACCATGATGCTTTTGAACTGTGGTGTTGGAGAAGACACTTGAGAGTCCCTTGAACAGCATGGAGATACAACCAGTCCATCCTAAAGGAAATCAGCCCTTAATATTCATTGGAAGGACTGATGCTGAAGCTGAAATTCCAATACTTTGGTCACCTGATGCGAAGAACTGACTCATTTGAAAAGACCCTGATGCTGGGAAAGATTGAAGGTGGGGGGAGAAAGGGACAACAGGGGATGAGATGATTGGATGGCATCACCAACTCAATGGACATACATTTGAGTAGTCTCTGGGAGTTGGTGATTGACAAGGAGGCCTGGCATGCTGCAGTCCATCATGTCACAAAGAGTTGGACATGACTCAGCAACTGAACTGAACTGAATCATGATATAGTGGGATTTATCCCAGGGATGCAAGGATTCTTCAGTATATGCAAATCAATCAATGTGATCCACTATATCAACAAACAAAGATAAAAAACCATATGATCTTCTTTCAACAAAATTTGCAGCCACTTATGATAAAAGCTCTCCAGAAAGTAGGCATAGAATGAACCTGCCTCAACATAATAAAGGCCATATATGACAAACCCAGAGCAAACATTCTTCTCAATGGTGAAAAACAGAAAGCATTTCCTCTAAGATTAGAACAAGACAAGGGTACCCACTCCTGCCACTATTATTCAACATAGTTTTGGTAGTCCTAGCCATGGCAGAGAAAAAAAAGAAATAAAAAGAATCCAGATTGGAAAAGAAGAAGTAAAACTTTTGCTGTTTGCAGATGTCTTAATACTCTACATAGAAAACACTAAAGATGCCACCAGAAAATTACTGGAGCTAATCAATGAATATAGTATAGTCACAGGATATAAAATTAATCACTTGAATTCCTATACACTAACAATGAAAAATCAGAAAAGAAGTTAAGGAAATAATCCCATTTAACACTGCAACAAAAATAATAAAATATCTAGGAATAAGCATACTGAAGAGACGAAAGACCTGTATGCAGAAAACCATGACGCTGATGAAAGAAATCAAAGGTGACATAAACAGATGGAGATATATACCATCTTCTTGGATTGAAAGAATCAATATTGTGAAAATTAACTATACTACCCAAAGTAATCTACAGATTCTATGCAATCACCCTCAAACTACCAATGGTATTTTTCACAGAACTAGAACAAAAAAAGCCACAATTTGTATGGAAACACAAGAGACCCGGAATAGCCAATGCTGTCTGAGGAAAGAAAAATGGAGCTGGAGGACAAATCAACTTTCCTGACAACAGACTATACTACAAAGCTACAGTCATCAAGACACTACGTTACTGGCACAAAACAAAAATAGAGACCAATGGAACAAGATAGAAATCGCACAAACACACACCTATGGGTAACTTATCTTTAGCAAAGGAGGCAAGAATATACAATGGAGGGAGGACAGCCTCTTCAATAAGTGGCCCTGGGAAAACTGGACAGCCACATATACAAGAATGAAATTAGAACACTTCCTAACATCATACACAAAAATAAACTCAAAATGGATTAAAGGCTTAAATATAAGGCCAGAAAGTGAAAAGCTCTTAGAGGAAAACATAAGCAGTACACACTTAGACATAAATTACAGCAAGATCCTCTTTGACCCACCTCCTAGAGCAATGGAAATAAAAACAAACAAATGGGACCTAATTAAACTTGAAAACTTTTGCACATCAAAGGAAATAATAAACAAGGTGAAAAGACAACTCTCAGAATGGGAGAAAATAATTGCAAGCAAAACAACTGGCAAAGGATTATTCTCCAGAATGTATAAGGAGCTCACACAGCTCAACATCACACACACACACAAAAAATAGCCCAAACAAAAAATGGGCAGAAGACTGAAACAGACATTTCTCCAAAGATGTACAGATGGTTAACAAACACATGAAAAGTTGCTCAACATCTCTCATTATTAGAGAAATGCCAATCAAAACTACAATGAGGTATCACTTCACATCAGTCAGAATGGCCATCATAAAAAAATCTACAAACAATAAATGCTGGAGAAGGTGTAGAGAAAAGGGGACCCTCTTATACTGTTGGTGGGAATGTAAGCAGATACATCCACTGTGGAAAACAGTATGGGATTCCTTAAAAATCTAGGACTAGAACTAACATATGACCCAACAATCCCACTACTGGGCATATACCCTTAAAAAACCATAGCTAAAAAAAACACATGTACCCCAATGTTCATTGCAGCACTATTTACAATCACTAGGACATGGAAGCAACTTAGATGTCCACTGACAGATGAATGGATAAAGAAGATGTGGTGCATATATACAATGGAGTATTATTCAACCGTAAAGAAGAACACATTTGAATCAGCTCTACTGAGGTGGATGAACCTAGAGCCTATTATACAGAGTGAAGAAAGTAGAAAGAGACAAGCAAATATCATATATTAATACATACATATGGAATCTATAAAGATGGTACAGATGAACCTTTTTGCAAGGCAGCAGTGGAGACTTAGACATAATGAACAGACTTGTGGACACAGTGGGAGAAGGAGAGGGTGGGATGAAATGTGAGAGTAGCATGAAAACATATACATTACCACAGGTAAAATAGATGGCCAGTGGGAACATTCTGTATGATGCCAGGAGCTCAAAACTAGTGCTCCATGACAACCTAGAGGAGTGGGATGGGGTTGGAGATGGGAAGGAAGTTCAAGAGGGTGGGGACATATGTATACTTATGCCTGAATCATGTTGATGTATGATAGAAGCCAACACAGTATTATAAAGCAATTATCCTGCAATTAAAAAAAAATTTAAAAAATGCTGTGACAAGCACCTGGGGGCAGAGGATCAGAACTCTACTACCGGCCCCCAACCACTAAACTTTCTAACAATTTGAGCAGAAAAATTGGATTCATTGTTTTTGGAAAAGACAAGCAATCACCTGACATACTTTTTTCTGCCACTATTCTTTACCTCTGATCCTTTCTTTTTGTCTCCCTACCTCTTGCTCCACATTTTCCTTCCTCCTCCTTCTCCTTCTCTGTGCCCCATGTCCCACAGGTAAGCACTCTAGGAAGCACCTGCTCCATGTAAAATGTACTGTGATGCTCCTGAAAAATCAGTGAGGTTGGGAAGTGTTTAATTTTCAAGGCAATTCTGGACAAACACTGACACATTCCTACTCTCTGATTCTTATTTTTAAATCAACTACAAAAGCACCATGACATCACCCTAAGCAAGGTAAAATGTGATGCTGTTTTCTGCTTTATAATTATTACACGCCAGCCTAGGTTTCCTGATCCCTCTGAAAAGTTGCTGCTGCGAGCTGTGTGTTATGCCAGGATTCATGACCTCCGGAGGAGAGGATTCTGATCTGGGGTCAGAGGCAAAGCTTGACTACTTGGTGCTTTTTGTGTAGCAAAGTTTTATTAGAGTATAGTAGAGATAGTGAAAGCTTCTGACATAAACATCAAAGGGGGACAGAAAGAGTTCCCCCTTGCTAGTTTTTAGCAAGGTGTTTTATGTCTGTTAGCAAGTTTTTTACCAGATAAAAGAAACACCTCAAGGCTGAGGGGTTTCACCAGGCCCCTCTCTCACAATATGCATTTTTGAGATAGGATGGTACAAGGTTTGTCATTCCTGGCCATAAAACAATTGACATGAATACTGGTTTGTTGAGTCATTATTAGCCCAAGTTTTGAGACAGGAAAAAAAAAAAAAAAAGAGTTAGACTTAGAAAGAACTGATTTCGTCAACAGAGAAGGGAAAAAAAAACCTGCCACTTGCAGTTTATTTCCTCCTGCTGCTTGGGGACCTCTGGCCTTTCTACCTGTTACCCTCTCCTCACCTCTTAGGACTCGAATCCCTTTGCTCCCATTGACAGGCATTTACAGATCATTTCCCAGGGTTGCTTATTTCCTCAGATGGCTAATTTGGTCCATTTGCCTTGACTCATGCTGATTTCCTCTCTAGGGGGTGAGATTTTTCTGACAATATTAATTTTTTAAAAAGCAATAGTAGTGGGCAAAGATGGAGGAGGGAGTGAGAAGAGGCACCTGGCGTAGCTTCCAATATTTTAAATTCATCACAGTCCCACCAGAACTCCCAGTGAATTCAGTAAAGGTGATTTTATCCAAATGTCTGGATAAATTTAATCTGTTTAAGACAATTCACATTCAAGTGTGAAATGATCAATAACCAACCCAGCTAATCTTGGTGTTCATTTCAAAAGAGATTATTAATCAGAAGGAATCTCAAACTGAGTCAGTTTGGAGTACTAAGTAGAAGGAAAGAAATTAAAGCAGCTTAACAGGGAGATGCTTGATCAATTAATATTGACCACATCCAAAACCAAAATCATTATTCACTGTATAACAAGAATAACTCTGGGCAAGTCGAAACAATAAGCTCTTGGTTCTTTTATTTCTTTATTTATGGCTAAGGCATGTGGGATCTTCGTTCCTTCACCAGGGATAAAACCTGGGACCCCTGCAGTGAAAGTTCAGAGTCCTAACCACTGGACCACCAGGGAATTCCCTAAACTCCTGGTTCTGATTGCTGTGACTGACCATCCTGGGTTGAGTTTGTATGCCCCTGAAGTGAGGGGCTTCAATAAGATAAGGACAAAGCTATGAGAAATGAGAAAGCTCTTGTGTCATTCATTTTCATAATATAATTACAAAAGGAGAAAAGAAGAGAAAAGAAAAGGGAAAAGAAATCTAGCTGGAAAAAAGTCTGCAAGTAACACATGCTTATGGTGCAAAAATTAATATCCCCAATCCAACTAAAGCAAAGCAGAATGATGCAACATTCAATTGTACAGTGTCACAACGTGATGATGGAAGTTCCCCTCTGCACCTTCAGGAACCATGCTCCCATTCATTTCTCAGAGGTAGTTAGTGTTAATTTCTTGTATATCTTTCCCAAAACGTTCTTAGGGCATTGCATTAGCTAAGGTTCTTTTGGTTTCAGGCCACAGAAATAAACTCTAGCTGACTTAAGCCACAAAAAAGAGTTTACTGGAAGGATGCTGGGGTATTTTGCAGAACTGAAGCAGGATTAAACCCCTAAATCTTTGGAAGGAGTATACTAGAGGAAAGTTACAAGACATGCTAGTGCCATATGTCAGAGGATTGCCTGCTAATATGACTTTGCTACAGAGATTCTCAGCCTGATTCTACTGTTTAAATTTCAAATCTGATTGGTCAAACTACATTAAGCAAGTGAGCTGTAATGTGCCTGGATGCATGGGGGGCAGAAAAATTAGGAAATGGGCAAATCTCAGAAAATTTTCTGGACTAGTTAAATAGTAACTTGCAAGACCAAAACCATGAAGAATCTCTGAAACATCATGTGAACATAAGTATGTTTACATTTACTCACATATAAATCACACACCCACACTATGTGTATTTGATTCTAAGACAACTATCTTTTACATTTTAGTTAGCTATGAAGTCAGAGGTATAGTTTATAATTGATAACTATGTTAGCATTAGAGGGTAGTTTTAATACAAACCATTTTTTTTGTTTGTTTCTCTGTGTCATATAAAATAATGAAACCTTTCCAGTTTGGCATTTTAGTAACTTGTGCACAGTGGAAAAAATACTGTTTTTTCTTGAACCTATTGTCACTTATGGATACATTGCATACATGGAACTATTTTTGGGAGTCCCTACATTAAAAACTAATACCAAAAATCTTTGCAGAGAATCCTCTTGGCCATTATAATTCAATTAAACTTTACATAAACACCATAGAGTTTATTTTGGAAGAAAAGTACAAAGCTAGGTACTGTGGGTTAAATGTGACTCTATTTTTGCTCTCAAGATAATTACAAATTGACATTTTTATTTTGAAATTCTAACTTCCAGAACTGTGAGGGAATAAATTTCTGTTCTTTTAAGGCATCATGTTTATGATTATTTGTTATAGCCATCCTAGGGAACCTAAAATACCTTGGGAGAGGTCATATAGTGTTGTAAAATTACAAAACATAATGAAGTATGTTGGATCTTTTTTGAGATCTGGTTTTAGTGGCAGAAGGGGCATTATGAGTCTGAAGCTATGGATCATTAGTAATTTAATTCCTCAAGTACAGTCTGAGTTTCTATTTAATCAGCAACTGGTAGAACCTCTCCTTTTTACTAAGATGGAATAATTATATTTGCCACTTTACCTGAAATAACAATAAACAAATGAAATAACAACAACAGATGAAATAAATGAGAAGATGAATTTTTAAAACATTAGTCTTCTGGCAATGTTGGACAGTGATACCTGAGAGATAGAAAATGAGAGTGGTGAGACCTGTGATTGGCCCAGTTTACTGTCTTGAGAGAAGCATGGAGGCAGAACCCAGGAAGAGCTTGGTCGATGATATGACTAGGGGAGACAGAGCAGAAAGTCTGCGGAGACCAAGGTGTTAAAAAGACAGAGTACCGGAGGGGAAAGGAATATGTATGCATGAGAATCACACACACTGATGCATATAGCTCTAGTGCATTAATTTTCATCATATGTTGTATAGTCTGCTTCAATGTACCACCTTTCACAGTAATTCATCAGTATTTAGGACTTCTACTCCAAAGATCCTTTGGGATGTACTACATGTGCTTCATCTGATTTCTACCTGAGACCATACAATAAGCCATTATGTAAAGATTGAATGCAAAAGGAGAAGGTAGCAGAGGAGTGAGACAGTTAGATAGTCTCAGAGACTCACTGGCCGCTAAGTCACATTCACACTCTTATAGCCACTGTGTGCTGAACAGGCCTCTGGTTCCTTCAGTTCTGCTGAATGAGGAGGGTCTGACCAGTCCTGGTGTTTGTGATGAGGACCAGTGCTTGACAAGAAGACCAGGACTTGAATGCAGAGAGGAGGAGGGAAAGGATTAGCAAAAAGCAATCAACTATCATATTAACATGATGAAGTGGTGAAGTAGGAAAGCGGGAATGAATGTCTGGAGGTTTAGAGGGGAATACGCTTTTGCTCTTTTGAAGAAAGTGCTTTGGTGGTTTCTACTTAAGTCAATGGATGAAAGCAGAAAATGAATTATTTTTCTAAAATACTTCTGGAGACTGTCCTCTTTAGTGAATTTTAAAAAGTGCAAATAAAGAATTCAGGTTATTTGAGAGTTCTTATTTTTGCATGAACTCTGTCCATTTCATTGTTCTCTCAGTCTAATTCAGAGACATAACATAGAACAGTGTATAATAGGACTTCAGCAGACACTGAGTCCTCATGGTTTGATTGAAACTATATTACAGTTCCCATAATTATGGGACTTTAGAAAATATTTCATTTGTTTCAGGTAACCCGTCTCAGAAGCAGAATTATAATTTAGAGTCTCAAGGGGGATCTCACTTATCTCATCTGTAAGTCATAGTTCATCAGGTGGGTCTTTCCTCAACTCTTTGATCTAATGAGGTTTTTTTTTTTTTTTTTTTTTTTGCAGTATTTTCTATTTCCTACCAGATTTTCTTATTGTTTGCTTCATGATGGATAGCTTCAACCCCTTTAGATTCCTAAACCAAAGCTGTCAGCTAAGGTCCGTAATGCTCTAGTGAACCATGGATTCTTTTGTTTGGTGTGTTTCTCTAGGGTCGATCTGTCTGCAGAAAGGTTGACATTCAGATGTTCAGAATGGACACACAGAGAAATATTGAAGGGTACATCTCATCAGAACCACTGGAAAGGGAAATATGAACTTACTTGAGTCTGGTGGTCATGAGTGTGTCCTCTTCTAGGAAAATTTGATCCTGAAAGTCATTTTCTACTAGGTATGGAGGCTATTTTCCAAGACCCTTTATACATACAGGTGGGGCAGTATTAACACATTATTTATATTAATAATTCAATGTTATCTCTCATAACTAATATGCTGCAAATATTGAGCTGACGAGCAGCTGTGTAGCTACTCATATCTGAAATAAACAAAGAGCTAGTGTCTGTGAAAAGAAAGAGCTCAATTCATAACAAAATTGCATATATTTCTAATATAGGAAATACAGCTGCTTTGCAAAGTTCTCTCTAGGATAGTGGGAGATATTTTACACACTCAGCATTCACCAGTTCTAACTTTGCAAGCAGAATCTATTTCAAATATTTTAGGGATATTTTTTCTTTTTTGTTCTGTTTTGTTTTTGCTCTCCTTAAACTGGATGGCCTAAGACTGCCTTCTGGAGGTCAAGCACATGATTGACAGCTGAGCTCAGAGCTCTGGTCTGAGCAATCAGAAAGCATCAGGCAACGGTGCAGACAGGAAGAACAGGAACATTGGGCAGGAAAGGGCCAAGGGCCTGGGTTTGGCAGTCTTACCACATGTCAGAAGTGGGGTTTGAGGAGGCTGAAGATGAGGTGGATGGAAGCCAGAGAAAGACAAGTGATAGTGGGGGGTTCCGAGGGACATGGAGGGAATTGGGAGAGTGACATACAGGATGTTGGAACTCTGGGGCATGACAGAATCTTTCTGTTGGGTCTGCATGTAGAGAAACTGCATGGCTCAATCCTAAACTGAAGTCACCAGGTTGATTGAAGGAAAAGCTGTAAATGTGGGAAGCATTGTTTCCAATATTCTGCCATTATTTTTCAACACCCTGGAGTTCTTTTGGCGGGTTCTCTCCATCCAGGTGTTCTCTCCATCCTCCCTTCTTCTGAACTCCAGCACAACACAGGGTCACCCACATTGTAGCAACCATCTTACTCCAAACTTTTCTTTCTGATTTTTCTGCTTTCCCCCAATCTGATTCCCTCTGCTCATGGTCTTGATCCCTCCTGGAGTTAATTTGATGGCAGATTGTAGCCAGAGGTGTCGATAATGACTGGTACTGTCTTCATGTTTCTTCCTTCTTTGATCCCATTGTACTCTCCCTCAGAGAGTAAAGAGGGAATTCCAGTAAATTAGGCAGGAAAGAGGCCTTTCCTTCATTCTTTCAGATTCCAACTTACTGCTTTGTCCATCAGCGAGGACCAATCCTGACTCCATGAACTTAGCTGTAGTTTAGGAAAAATAGAAGAAAGGATGGATATTGCTGGCAGAAGAGTCAATCAAAGGGGCTTGATGGAGAAAGAAGATCAGTGGGGTTGGATGAGGGCTTGGTTAGAGAGTCTCCATAGACCAGCTTGAGGGGATAAACAAAATATTCTAAAGGTTTGGTAAGTGACTGAGGTAATTCCATAAACTATTCCTGTTTTAATCTGTTTGAGCTAATGGATTTCTCCAGGATACTTTCTCTTTTCTATTTCTCTGTGAGTGTAGCCCAGCCTTCTGTTCTGCTAATGTTCATTGGTTCTGTTACTGAGTCTGGGATGGAAAAGGTTGCTTAGGTGTCAGCCAAGACACTCCCTCTGTTTGGGGGAGAAGAAGCTGCCAGCGCGACTATCCACTTCCTGCCAGCTTAAGGAGCTTATGACTCAGATTCAAGCAAAACACTGAGCTGAAGCAAAAAGAAAGGGAGGGAGCCTCAACTCAGAAGAAGGTTCCAGTGCCAAACTGCATCGCTGAACATTCAACTCAGGAGAAAGCATCATGCCGGAAAGTGAGGTGACTGTGTGTTCATTCTCTGCTTTGAATACACACACACACACACACACACACACACACACACACACACACACACACATTCACACAAGCTTCCTCCTCTTTCTCTCTCACAGACACATTTCTCCCTGATCAGGAATTCTGAGGCTGCTGTACCTTCCTGTAAAGAAAAAAGCTACTTTAGGAAGCTGGGGTTATTTTTAAGCGTCTCTCAGGTTTCATGATAACAGAAAAGTCCCTACCAGAAAGAATGATTCAGCTGGTGTTTCCAGTTGTCCCTTCTTGTTGTCTGTCACCCTAGTTTCCATTCCTCATAGAGGGAGGTGTCAGGGGAAGACAACAGACATTCCTTGGAAATAACACGAAACCCAGACACTTGTGTTTTAAAGTCCTCTGTTTCCAGTAGCTTCCTGAATATTCTCTGGTGGCTGAGTGGCTGCCAGAGTTGACTTGCTGGTCATTTGGGAGGTGAACTCTATCCTGAGGAAAGGCAAGAGATGAATTGGAGACATCTCCATTCTTTCTCTTCCTTCCTCTTTCCATTACTTGTGGACATGTCCACACCACCACATCTCCCCCAGTTATCTCTTTGTGAGTAAACCTTACTTATTTCCCTCCAAGTGTCTTACCTCCATGTAATAAAGAGAAATGTATGATCTTTGCAGTTAAAACTATACTAAACTATACACTTTTCTGTTAAACATAATTTAGAGTGTAACTACTTTATGTATATAGCATGCACAACCTTCCCATTCAAATTTTATTTATGTTACTGTCATTGAAGAAACCCTGAAAACTTTCACAGTCAACTCTATAGGACCAGATGCCTTAAAGCCTGTTGGAAAGCTTTCAGATTCATCTTGTTTCTAGTCTCATCTTACCTGGCATTACTGCTCCTCTTTAAACTGGCTGGACTGGTCGACTTAATACTCCAGCCTGATTTAATCACTTCTCTCTTTGAAATCCCCTCTTCTAACCTCTGTCTAATCCTCAGTTCACTTCAGTTCAGTCACTCAGTCGTGTCCGACTCTTTGTGATCCCATGAATCACAGCACACCAGGCCTCCCTGTCCATCACCAATTCCTGGAGTTTATTCAAACTCATGCCCATTGAGTCGGTGATGCCATCCAGCCATCTCATCCTCTGTCGGCCCCTTCTCCTCCTGCCCCCAATCCCTCCCGGCATCAGGGTCTTTTCCAATGAGTCAACTCTTCGCATGAGGCGGCCAAAGTATTAGAGTTTCAGCTTCAGCATCAGTCCTTCCAATGAACACCCAGGACTGATCTCCTTTAGGATGGACTGGTTGGATCTCCTTGCAGTCCAGGGGACCCTCAAGAGTCTTCTCCAATAGTTCAAAAGCATCAATTCTTTGGCGCTCAGCTTTCTTCACAGTCCAGCTCTCACATCCATGCATAACCACTGGAAAAACCATAGCCTTGACCAGACGGACCTTTGTTGGCAAAGTAATGTCTCTGCTTTTTAATATGCTCTCTAGGTTGGTCATAACTTTCCTTCCAAGGAGTAAGCGTCTTTTAATTTCATGGCTGCAGTCACCATCCACAGTGATTTTGGAGTCCAAAAAAATGAAGTCTGACACTATTTCCACTGTCTCCCCATCTATTTACCATGAGGTGATGGGACCAGATGCCATGATCTTAGTTTTCTGAATGTTGAGCTTTAAGCCAACTTTTTCACTCTGCTCTTTCGCTTTATCAAGAGGCTTTTTAGTTCTGCTTCACTTTCTGCCATAAGGGTGGTGTCATCTGCATATCGAGGTTATTGATATTTCTCCCGGCAATCTTGATTCCAGCTCGTGCTTCTTCCAGCCCAGCATTTCTCATGATGTACTCTACATGTAAGTTAAATAAGCAGGGTGACAATATATAGCCTTGACATGCTCCTTTTCCTATTTGGAACCAGTCTGTTGTTCCATGCCCAGGTCTAAGTGTTGCTTCCTGACCTGCATACAGGTTTCTCAAGAGGCAGGTCAGGTGGTCTAACTCAGACTCATGTCCATTCATTATCTTTATTGGAGATGAAGGAAGAGGATAAGAATAAGGAGGGCAGAAAGAAAGAATCAATATATTAAGGTCTGAGGGGAAAGACGCCTGGTTATGGTATGTGATGTTCTTTGGGAGAGTCTGTCATTGACCTGAGGAATGTATTGTAGGTGTCCCCTCCTGCCAATGTTCTGAAAAGCTCAGAAACTGAGATTTATCAATACAGCAGGAGATTTCAATCCCAGTCAGAAAGCATATTACCTTTATTCTGGAGTGAAGCCAAATTTTTCATGTCTGACAATGACAGTTATGCGGGAAGTCAAAAGATAGTTTAGTGGGCATGGCTACGGTGAAAAAGGAAGTAGTTTAAAGAACTAAATGCTGGTTGCTACTAGCCTGAGAGTTGTAGCCCTTTTGTTCTTGAGGAATTCTCTTTTTAAAAAGGTAAAGCCATCATCAAAAAGTCTACAAACAATAAATGCTGGAGAGGGTGTGGAGAAGAGGGAAACCTCTTACACTGTGGGAGTGCAAACTATGGGAATCTCACTATGGAGAACAGTATGGAGATTCCTTAAAAAACTGAGAATAAAACTACCATATGACCCAGCACTCCCACTACTGTGCATATACCTTGAGGAAACCAGAACTGAAAAGATACATGTACCCCAGTGTTCACTGCAGCACTATTTACAATAGCTAGGGCATGTCTAGAGACAGATGAGTGGATAAAGCAGTTGTGGTACATATTCACAATGGAATATTCAGTTCAGTTCAGTTCAGTCGCTCAGTTGTGTCCGACTTTTTGTGACCCCAAGAATCGCAGCATGCCAGGCCTCCCTGTCCATCACCAACTCCTGAAGTTTACTCAAACACATGTCCATCGAGTCAGTGATGCCATCCAGCCATCTCATCCTCTGTCAGCCCCTTCTCCTCCTGCCCCCAATCCCTCCCAGCATCAGGGCCTTTACCAACGAGTCAACTCTTTGCATGAGGTGTCCAAAGTATTGGAGTTTCAGCTTCAGCATCAGTCCTTCCAATGAACACCCAGAACTGATCTCCTTTACTCAACTACAAAAAGGAGCACACCTGAGTCTGTTCTAATGAGGTAGATGAACCTAGAGCCTATTATACAGAGTGAAGTAAGTCAGAAAGAAAAACCCAAATATCATATATTAACACATAAATACGGAATCTATAAATATGGTACTGACAACCCTATGTGCAGGGAAACAAAGGGGACACAGATGTAAAGAGCAGACTTTTGGACTCAGTGGGAGAAGGTGAGGGTGAGATGATTTGAGAAAATAACATTGAAACATATATATTACCATATGTAAAATAGATGGCCAGTGGGAGTTTGATGTATGATGCAAAGCACCTAAAACTGGTGCTCTGTGACAACCTGGAGGGATGGAGTGGGGAGGGAAGAAGGAGCAGGATACAGGCTGGAGGGAACAGATATATGCCATGGCTGATTCATATTGATATTTGGCAAAAACCATCACAATATTGTTAAGTAATTTATCCTTCAATTAACATAAATAAATAAAAAGAAAGTACAACAAACACTACTAGTTTTATATGTATGCTCTTTTTTTATTGAAATAGTTGATTTACAATGTTGTGTTAATTTCAGATGTACAAGAAAGTGATTCTGTATATATATATATATACACTATACATATGTACATATGTATTCATGTGTATGTACATATCTACTCTTTTTCAGATTCTTTTCCATTAAAGGTTATTATAAGATATTGAATAATTCCCCGTGCTATTCAGTAGGTTCTTGTTGTTTATGTCTTGAGGACTTCTGTTAAAGGATATTGTAGATATGAATTGTCCTAAAGATGGTTCTCTAGGTTCGCAAGGTTGTATCTTTGAACTTCTAAGGGCCCATCCATGCTGTTCACACAATAAGTCTTTTTCAAGTATGCTAACACTGTCTATCTGGTTACTATCCACATGGAGGGCTATTCTACCTCTTTAAGAAGGCTCTGCATATCTCTGCTTTGACCATTCCCTGAGGACTTCACTTTAATTATATTCCCAGTTTTAGGGAAGACTCACTTGCCTCATGGTTGGTTTTCAATGAAGCACCAATAGTAAACAGCTTTACTTAGCACTTTGTTTCTAGTGACTTTTGGGTGAATATTTGATGGCTTACTATTAGTCTGCCAATTTTGTAGGCTGTAATATATTCCTTTGTCTGGTGTGGGTAGCCAGGCACTCAAATAGTGATTTAGAGTCAGTGGCTGAAATTTTCCAAGAAGCTTTGGTGTTTAGGTCAACTTCTTCTTTTACTTACAAAGTAGAATTAGTCTAATAATTTATATTGTTATTGATGAAAGGTACTTCAAATATATTTTAATACATCATTTCTTATTTTATAGATAAACAAACTAATAGACTGTTATTCAAGCAACCATTCAAATGATGAAGCAAGGCATTAAACCACATCTTCTCTAGTCTAAGCAAATGAAAATGATGCAATTAAAGTATAGTTTAGTTATGGAGTCTAATCAAGAATATAGTTGCTTGATATTTATATTTTACCATGGTCTCCCAGGAACCGATGGAACAACAGTCAGGGGAGTTAGGCAATTTTATTATTGCTGCCAAATGTTTATGCCCAAAGTTCTTTATGTTCATTATGAAAGTTAGTAACAAAATAAACATTCCTGTGGTTACTATGGAGTTAGACTAAGATTTGAACAAATGCTGCTTGAAGGGATTGATCTAGCCACTTCAGATGTAGTTTCCAAGGTAAAGATTGTGGTGAGGATGACTCCTCTGAAGGAGTCGGCTCTTGTGAATACTGCACTTCTAAGTTGCAATGTCATCTCCTACATTTATTCGTTCTGGACAGTAGTCAGAAATGTTGTATAATTAGACTAGTTGATACCATTGATTCAAAGAAATAGTCTTTCATTTTCTTACTCCAGAATGATACAATGTGTACAAAATACTTCTATAGCAATTTGGGGGTAAATTTTTGCTTAGTGGTCAAATATGAATCAATCAAAGAAATATTCATTGGAAACAGGTTGGGATAAGGCTAAAATAATACAGCTTTAATTCAGAATTCAATGCAAAATTCATTTGATCTTGAGTCATGTTTAGTTAGTGCTTTTTACACAGTTAAAAGAGTTTTGTGATTAAAGTATGATGTTTAAAATTTAGCTTAATTTTGATTAGAGAGTGCAGTCAGGATTACGAGGACATATTCTGTGCCTTTGAATATTTTTCAGTATTTTGTTCTTTCTTTTTATGATGGATATTTTCTCTACAATTATTAAAGACGAAAGAAGCCATAATCTTACTTGCTCTCTTGGTATTAACCAGGAAATGACTCTTCAAAGTGTGTTAGTAATTTTTACCCTGGACTCACATCATTTTATAGAAGGTGAAGATCTTTTAATCAGTTTTTATAATTGAAGATAACACACTGGAATGGCCAAGGGTTCATTTGTCATAGGGTACTTCAAAGAGATAAAAGAACAATGAATATAATTCCTCTAAGTGACCATAGCTAATTAGACTACAGAGAGATTTTTTCCCCCAAAGTTAAGAGGTACTACGTTTTCAATAAGTATATTTTCCCCCTGAATATACTGAATAATATAATAAGATCTGAATAATAGATTGGCTAATAGAATTAAAAAAAAAAAAAGCTCTCAGCTTAACATACTTCCGACTAACATGTAACCACAATACCACTGGGCATGAGTCATTTTGGTATTGTAAGTATTATGTCCTGTGTGTTTTATGATAACAATTCTAAGAGAACACATATTTGTGCAATATTTAGTCTGGGTTGCAAAGTAGATTTAATTATATTTTGTGGGACTTTTTCTCCTTTTCAAAGAGATAGAGAAAATGCTTGGGGTTGGTATGAGTAATGGCAACAGTAAATATAGTGATCAATATAGATATGAAAACAGTTAAGTTTTGTATGATACAAATTTGTTTCTTATCAGTTCTTCCTTCATAAAATGATCTATACTCTTCTTACACAAAGTTTTTTTGAAGACCTTTTTCCATAACAAAAGCAGATGGAATTGAAAGTATAAGAATAATAAAATTATTATATATATACTATAGACTTTAGTTATTCTATTATTAATAATAGAATATTATAGACTAGTCCAATAAAAATAAGAGTGAGGTAAAACTATTTCAGTTCTTCATGAGTTCTTCATGAAACATGAGGTTAAAGTGAAGACAACAAAAATGCTTTGTAGTTATTATTCTTATTTTTTAATAGTATCTATATACTTGATACTCAATGTGTTGCTGTAAAGTGGCAACAGTCACATCTGCAGGGAGCTTGTTAGAAGTACAAAATCTCAGTCCCCGCCATAAATTCAGAATTACATTTAACAAGATCCCCAGGTGATTCATATGCATGCTAAATTCCGAGAATTGCTGACATACAGAATTGCTTCCCCACCCCTCCACCCCCCACCTCCCGTTTTTCGTAAATACCTGTGGAGGTAAACATTACAGAGTTTGATGATGTGATTAAACTCATGTTCATAGGAGGAACTTGTTTTCTCGTTAGATTAGACTGTGTTGTTTCTGGTAAGTATTAATTTTCCCTTTGAAAGTGTGTGCTTGCATCTTTGGTAATTAGTGAGGAAATTAATGGCAGCCCTCTACAGTCAAGAGTCTGAAGTGGATTCACATATTCTTCTTTATCCCCCGGTCCTGAGACTAGAGCTCCCTACTACCCTTTAGAGTTTGTAATGGCCGCCATCTTGGGTTCAGTGGCACTTAGCAAACCCTGAAAGGGACCAAGACATCCCCCCAGTTTTTGTGAGAAGTGATGGGTTCTTTTCAGGGATTGGGTTGAGAAATAAGGAGACAAAGTTTTAAAATAAAGGTTGTAGAGCAGGATGGAGAGATTAAGGAAGGAAAGAGGTTATGGGAGAAAACATCCAGAAGGATCTTTCTCTATTTAGTGGTTTTCAACTTTTGCTAAAATGTCTGCTTTCTGGGCTGCACCCAGACCAATAACATTAGAATCTCTGGTGGGACCCAGGTATCAATTTATTTCTTTATTTTTTTCCTTCTCTTTCTTTCCTCCCTCCCTCTCATCCTTTCTTTCTTTCCTTCCTTCAAAAAAGTTCCATATCATTCTATTTTGTGACTAAGGTTCAGAACCGCTAAAGGTCTAAGTTTATAAAGTTTCTTTCACTTTTGTGTTAAATATGTTTTGTGTGGGGAAAGCTAGTAGGTAGGAAAAGTTTCACCATCTTGAGCACTGGAAGAAAGCTCAAGAAGCAAATGAGACATGAAGTTTCCTTTGGAGACCACTAGGTCAGTCTATGCTCAGGCTCTGGAACAGTGTGACTAAATTCCTCTAGGTAAAGTCTGTTCTCTGTTTCCTCTTCTAAACCGGTTACAATCTAGCAAGAAAAAAATGCTGGCTGAGTGTGGTAGTCAGCCTCTAAGACGGTCCCTACTGATCTTTGTCTCTTAATATTCGTGCTCATATGTGGTCCCCTCTCACTTTGACTCGCCCAAGGCTAACTTCTGTTACCAGCAGAATATAGTAGAAGTGATGGTGTGAGACATTCAAGACTGGGTTGTAAAAGATATTACAGCCTTTGCTTCAGTATCTTGAATCCCTGAGCTCTACCAAAAGTCAGCTGCCATGTCGTGAGGACACTAAAGAGGTCCCAGTGGAGACGAACCAACTTACCAGCTATTTGAGTGAGTTGTCTTAGAAATGGATCACCCAGCACAACGAGCCTTCAGATTACTGCAGCCCCACTGACAGACTGCAATGGTCCTGGGAGACCGAGTCAGAACTGACCAATTTGGTTGCACCCCAAGTCCTGGTGTACAGAAACCATGAAAGATAACTATTGATGATTGTTCTTAGGCTACTAAATTTTGGATAATTTATTATACAGCAACAAATAATTAATATAGCAGGGCTCATCCAAACCTTGGCTACCCAGTAAAGCAATCAGTTTGAGGGCATATTTACAGATGGCAAATAGAGTTAAATATTTTAGCAACAAGTTACATTTGATTCTACTTTAAATTAAACTATTTTTAAGTGGCAAAAGTACAAAGTATGTGGCAAAATAGTGATATCATTAAAGTCTTAGCTTTTACTCGGTCATAACAAGTAGAAAGACAGCATTTGATATGTAGATCAGCATTGTTGAATAGAACATTCAACAATTATCTAAATATTCTATACCTGTACTGTTTGATATGCTACAGTGGGCTATTGAGCACTTGACATCAGACTTGTGCAACGGAGAGACTGAATTTTAAGTTTTACTTAATTTTAAATTGTGGCTAGCACATTGACAGAGAATTCTATATAGTTTTTGGGAAGAATATAGAGACAGCAAAAGTATTGTCCCTTAGTTTGTATGTTGTGCATTGAGAACATGTAGGAAACAGTTTATCTGTGGTATATTTGGTTAATATGATTCCTTCACCCATTAACCCCTAAATATGTGTTTCTTGGAGTAAATGATGACAGGCCACAAAGAAGCAGATCATAAGGGACTGAATATATTCAAGATGTGATTGACTTCAGGCTCTGTGACAATGCAGGAGTTTATATTGGAATTTGAAGGGAATTTTGATGTATTTGTCAAAGATAATTTTCTGCATGGTGTCTGCTGAACTGCTTTCCAGAAAAGTACTGGCCCTGCCAGCTGCTGTCTTATTTCTTTTGCTGAATTTTATTGGGTGGCTGCACACTACATTGCATGCTCAAGATTTCCAAGCAATGTAAGGTCCTTGCACTCTATTTACAGTTTTTAATATCTAGAGATTTTGCTTTTCTTTATTTATGATAGTGTAATGATGATGATGAATATTATGACTACTAATTATCAATGATTATGTTTGGATCAAACTAGTTTATTAAGTTTACCTAAGCTATGAGCCATGCTATGTAGAGTTACCCAAGTCAGATGGGTCATGTTGGAGAGTTGACAAAACATGGTTCAATGGGTCCAATGGAGAAGGGAATGGCAAACTACATAAATATTCTTGCCTTGACAACCCCATGAACAGTATGAAAAAGCAAAAAGTTATGACACCAGAAGATAAACCCCTCAGGTTAGTAGGTGCCCAGAATGTTACTGAGGAAGAGTAGAGAAATAGCTCCAGAAAGAATGAAGAGGCTGGGTCAAAGTAGAAATGACACTTTGTGGTGGATGTGTCTGGTGGTGAAAATACATTCCAATGCTATAAAGAACAGTGTTGCATAGGAACCTGAAATGTTAAGTCCATGAATCAAGGTAAATTGGATGTGGTCAAGCAGGAGACGGCAAGAATGAACATTGATATTTTAGGAATTAGTGAACTAAAATGGAAGAGAATAGCAAGTAGAGATTAAAAAAAAGTCTTCTTAAGTGAACAATGCAAAGAAATAGAGGAAAGCAATAGAATGAGAAAGACTAGAGATCTCATCAAGAAAATTGGATATAGCAAGGGAATATTTCATGCAAAGATGGGAACAATAAAGTTCAGAAACATCAGGGACCTAACAGAAATAGAAGAGATTAAGAAAAGTTGAGAAGAAGACACAGAAGAATGGTACAAAAAAGGTCTTGATGACCCAGATAACCACGATGGTATGGTCACTCACCTAGAACCGGAATCCTGGAATGTGAAATTAAGAGGGGGTCCTTAGGAAGCATTACTATGAACAAAGCTAGCAGAGGTGATGGAATTCCAACTGAGCTATTTAGAATCCAAAAAGATGATGCTGTTAAAGTACTGCACTCAATATGTCAGCAAATTTGGAAAACTCAACAACGGCCTCAGGACCAGAAAAGCTCAGTTTTCTTTCCAATCCCAAAGAAGAGCAATGTCAAAGGAAGCTCAAACTACTATATAATTGCATTCATTTCACATACTAGCAAGGTAATGCTCAAAAATCTTCAAGTCAGGTTTCAGCACGATGTGAACCAAGAATTTCCAAATGTACAAGATAGATTTAGAGACAGTAGAGGAACCAAAGATCAATTGGTCATAGAAAATGCAAGAGAATTCCAGAAAAACACCTACTTCTGCTTCATTGAATATGCTAAATCCTTTGATTATGTAGATCACAACAAACTGTGGAAAATTCTGAAAGAGATGAATACCAGACCACCTTACCTGTCTCCTGAGAAATCTGTATACAGGTCAAGAAGCAATCGTTAGAATCAAACATGGAACAACAAACTAGTTCCAAATTGGGAAAGGAGTATATTACAGCTATATATTGTCACCCTGCTTATTTAACTTATATGCAGAGTACATCATGAGAAATGATGGACTATATAAATCACAAGCTGGAATCAAGATTGCCAGGGGAAATATCAACAACCTCACAAGTGCAGATGATACCACTCTCATGGCAGAAAGTGAACAGTCTGAAGAACCTCCTGGTGAGGATAAATGAGGAGATTGAAAAGGCTACTTTAAAACTCAACATTCACAATGGACTATTACTCAGCTATTAAAAAGAATGCATTTGAATCAGTTCTAATGAGGTGGATGAAACTGGAGCCTATTTTACAGAGTGAAGTAAGTCAGAAAGAAAAACACCAATACAGTATATTAACACATATATATGGAATTTAGAAAGATGGTAACGATGACCCTATATGCGAGACAGCAAAAGAGACACAGATGTAGAGAACAGACTTTTGGACTCTGTGGGAGAAGGTGAAGGTGGGATGATCTGAGAGAATAGCATTGAAACATGTATATTATCACATGTGAAATAGATCGCCAGTCCCAGGTTCGATGCATGAGACAGTGTGCTCAGGGCTGGTGTTCTGGGATGACCCTGAGGGATGGGATGAGGAGGGAGGTGGGAGAGGGGTTCAGGATGGGGAACATATGTATACCCATGGCTGATTCATGTCAATGTATGGCAAAAACCACTACAAATATTATAAAGTAATTAGCCTCCAATTAAAATAAATAAATTAATTTAAAAAACCCCCCCAAACTTAACATTCAATAAACTATCATCATGGCGTCCAGTCCCATCATTCTGTGGCAAATATATAGGGAAAAAGTGGAATCAGTGGCAGATTTTTTTTCTTGGGCTCCAAAATCACTCTAGATGGTGACTGCAGCCACGACATTAAAAGACACTTGCTTCTTGGAAGAAAAGCTATGACAAACAGTGTGTTTAAAAGCAGACACATCACTTTACTGACAAAAACCCATATAGTCAAAGCTATGGTTTTTCCAGTAGTCATGAATGGATGTGAGAGTTGGACCATAAAGAAGCCTGAGCACCAAAGAACTGATGCTTGCAAACTATGGTGCTGAAGAAGACTCTGGAGAGTCTTGGACAGAAAGGGGATCAAACCAGTCAAACTTTTTTGGTTTTCTGCCTTATCCAAGATTTTCAAATATGTTATACATACATAGATATTGTGTTTTGCCACTTGAATTTTATTCAAAGTACACATGAAATAATTTTATGATTAGCTAATTTTTTCTAACAGAAAAAAATGATGGTACACTTTTGAAGTAATCAGTGATTGATGACATGCTCTCTGATTAAGTAAGGATTTTTTTTTTTTGTTATATAGGTATTTATGGGTTATATGTTTATCTGTTTTGTTATTTTGGGTGTTTCTTTATATCAATTATCAGACTTTTAAAAATTGGTTATTATTACAAAATTAAAAGGAAATTTTATTTTTGAAATTGAAACAGACACCTATGTAAAATCCTACCACTTAGACCACTCTGAATTGTTTATACATATACACACACATTTGTACAGAAACGAGCTCTGAATTATGTCTATATGCACATTTTTACAAAAATGAGTTCAAAATTTATGTATTGCTTTGAAATTGTTTTTCATTTTGCAATAAAGAACATCATAGTTTCAAGACATTATATGTGTTATACTTACTGAAATAGATAGTTATATATAAATACCAAGTTTTTGAAAGAGTCTTTGATATACATTTGTGTGTATGCTGCTGCTAAGTCGCTGCCATCGTGACCTACTCTGTGCGACCCCATAGACTGCAGCCCTCTATCATAGACTGGGCTCCTCTGTCCCTGGGATTCTCCAGGCAAGAATACTGGAGTGGGTTGCTATTTCCTTCTCCAATGCATGCAAGCATGCTAAGTCACTTCAGTTGTGTCTGACTCTATGCGACCCTATGGACAGCAGCTCACCAGGCTCCTCTGTCCATAGGATTCTCTAGGCAAGAATACTGGAGTGGGCTGCCATTTCCTTCTCCAATTTGTGTGTATATTAGCATCCAAATTTTAATTTAGTAATTCCAGAATCATGTCTACTACTTCTTCATCAAATCATGAGGCAAAACGGGAAAAATAATAGATGTAAAAGATGTACACAGATGTTTCAATTAAATCTATGTCAACCTGCTGCTACTTCTCGGGAAAGTCATTCTTCCCCGGGGTGCTAAAGGACAGAACAGGATTTTGTTTGTAAAAATGAGGAAATGCCTGAAATATGAAATTACTGAAACACCATTACTTCACCAAGCCTTTGAGGTCTAGCTGGATGATTGCTCCACTTGTGAAGATTCGAGGATGCATTCTTCAAGGCTGTGGATTGAAGAGCTAAACTTTCCTTTGCCTGTCTTACTTCCTCAGCCTCCCTCGCAGTATTTTATGGGTTTACCCTCAAAATGAACTGCTTGTATTGGAATGCTGCTTCTGGCGAAATCTAAATTATATCACTTTTTAATAAACATTTATTTTAGAATATTTGAACTTAAGTCTATGTTTTTTTATTTTCTACTGACTTAATTATGTCATCTGTATATAACTGTTTTATTTCTTCATTTCTAATTCTTATTGTATTCTTTTGTAAAACATTTAATTTTGGAAGGATATTGGCATAAGAACAAGTTTCATCTTTCTTAGAAATACATTTATAAGTGACAGTGAGAAAACTGGTCTCCTACTGTGTATCTATCTTCTTCACTGAGGAAAAGGTTTTTCTAACTGGGAAGAGTAGACTGAATATTGTAATAGCGAGTGACTTCTTAGGTGTGAATTTGAGACCTAAGGCCACAACTGGTTCTTTTTTTAGTATTTATTTTATATTCATTTATTTATTTTATGATTTTATTTTTTAATTGCTTTACAATGTTGTGTTAGTTTCTGCTGTACAATGATGTGAATCAGCTGTCAATATACATACACCCCCTCCCTTTTGAGACCCCCTGGCACCCCCCAATTCTATCCCTCTAGGTTGTGACAGAGCACTGAGATGAGCCCCTTGTGTTATACAGAAGCTTCCCACTAGCTACCGATTTTACAAAAGGTAGTGTACACATGTCAATGCTACTCTCTCAATTCATCCCACCCTCTTCTTCCCCCACTACGTCCACGAGTCTTTTACCTATGTCTGTGTCTTTATTACTGTTCTGTAAATAGGTCCATCAGTACCATTTTTTTTTTTTTTAGATTCCATATATGTGTTTTAAAATATGGTATTTGTTTTTCTCTTTCTGACTTACTTCACTCTGTATAACAGGCTCTAGGTCTATCCATCTCACTGCAACTGATTCAGATTTGTTCCTTTTAATGGCTAATATTCCATTGTATATATGTATCACCACTTCTTTATCAATTCATTTGTCAGTGGATGTCTAGGTTGCTTCCGTGTCCTGAAATATAGTGTTTCTATAAACATTGGGATGCATGTGTCTTTTTGAATTATGATTTCCTCAGGGTATATGCCCAGTAGTGAAATTACTGGGTCATATGGTAGTTTTATTTCTAGCTTTTAAAGGAAAACTGATTCATTCTTATTCTTTAATTCACCATATCTCTATGCAGTATATTGTGCATAGAATGTATTTTGCCTTGGATACTGTTTTAAACATTGTAAATACTGAGAAAGGTAGATCTGCACCCATGAACATGAGGTCGACAGCTGTAAATAAAATGAACAATAAATGAATGTTAACCTCATATAATGATGTTTTATGAAGAAAATAAAACCAAATCAAGAAATATTTCATTTATATTTTCAGTCATCTATTAATTAGTTCTTTCATGGAGTAAATATTATCTGATATATAAGATAGCTATATTCTAATTTTTAAGAAATACCAGAGAACAAGATTTTTGACATCAATCTGAACTAGAAACATTATATTTTCACTTTATAAAGAATTATGTGAATTATTGCCTTTCCTTTATTAACTTAATGCAATATTCTTGAATGAATAATCATGCATATAGTTTATGAGCCTTTGGAAGATGCTCTAGATAATCTCTAAGAACTAGCTAACTTCCATTCACTGAAGATAAATCATGCTATATACACATGATTTCCCATTTTGTTAGAATCTCTGGAGAACAGAAACTTCCATGGATAAAATGCAATTCAATTTTTTCTATTACAGCAATACATCTGACTGTGTGTATGTGTGTGTTCATTCACTCAGTTGTGTCTGACTGTTTGCAACCCCATGGACTATAACTCGCCAGACTCCTCTGTCCATGGAATTTTCCAGGCAAGAAAACTGAAGTGGATTGCCATTTCCTACCCCAGGGGATATTCTTGATCCAGGGTTTGAACCTGTGTCTCCTGCGTCTTCTGCATTTGCAGGTAGATTCTTTATCACTGATACTCCTGGGAAGCCACATCTGACAATATCTTTTGCAAATACATGGTGGTTATGGCATGTATTGAGTGATAGAATTGTTGATATTTAGTGATATTTATTTTAAACACATGTCTACTGTGTGTTATAAATAATTCTGTAATTTTCTAATAGAATGTGACTAGCTAGTCTACGGAGAAGGCAATGGCACCCCACTCCAGTACTCTTGCCTAGATCCCATGGATGGAGGAACCTGGTAGGCTACAGTCTCTAGGGTTGCAAAAACTTAGACGCTACTGAGCGACTTCACTTTCACTTTTCACTTTGACACATTGGAGAAGGAAATGGCAACTCACTCCAGTGTGCTTGCCTGGAGAATCCCAGGGACGGGGTGGTGGGCTGCCATCTATGGGATCAGACAGAGTCGGACACGACTGAAGTGATTTAGCAGCAGCAGCAGCAGCTAGTCTACACTCTTACCTATTGGCTCAATGTTTCCATTGATAATTCTGATAGAGTTTTAGAAGTGAAGATACATAAGTGGGGTGCATAACTGAAAATAAATGACAAGCCTGATAATAAAAGTGATACCAATTGACAGAGACACACTGGTCCAAAAGCAGTGAAACAAAAAAGCAGAAACAAATTTCAAGTTCTGTTTAGGTTCATAATATCAGCTGCATGAGAATGAGCTGACTTGGCTACAGTGCAGATGGCAAAGTTCTGGGACTTCCATTTGATGACAACCATAAAACAAGCCAATAGTGTTATGTAGCTATTAGAAAAATACACTGCACAATTGTTGAGTTGCATTAATGAAATATTGTGTCTAGGACAATAAAGGGGATAGAAAAAACAATTTTACCAAATACTGTTCTAGTGTGATGACTTATGGAATAAAGTGTCAAAATCCTCCCATTATACTTTAAGCCAGACTTTTCCAATCAGAGTACATTCAGAGGACAGAGAATTCTGAAAATTAAATCTTTTGAGACAAGACTGAGAGAATAAGGATATTTTTCTGTAGGAGAGAAGTCTAAGAAGATATATGCAGAGTTCTTTGGTCTACATGGGAAGCTTTCATGTTGAAGAGGCCAGAAAAAATTTGGTGAACTAGAAAGTTAATCTAAAATATTAGTGTGAAATTAAATGGATGAAGATTTTTGTACAAGATGTTATCCAAAACACATGTAACATGTGAGGAAGAACCCTTTTAAATAGAGTCATTTAATCCAAAATCTTTATCCCAGAGTGGATTTTGGGGTCAGATGGCATACCAGTTATTTACCATTGCATAAAAAAGCACTGTGGAAGGTTACTGCAGTCACAAAATTAAAAGACAATTACTCCTTGGAAGAAAAGCTATGACAAACCTAGATGGTGTATTAAAAAGCAGAGACATCATTTTGCCGACAAAGATCCATACAGTCAAAGCTATAGTTTTTCCAGTAGTCATGCATGGATGTGAGAGTTGGACCATAAAGAAGTCTGTGGTGGTTGGCGGTTTAGTCGCTAAGTCGTGTCTGACTCTTGCAACCCCATGGACTGTAGCCCACCAGGCTCCTCTGTCTTTGGGATTCTCCAGGCAAAAATACAGGAGTGGGTTGCCATTTCCTTCTCCAGGGCATCTTTAGCACCAAAGAATTAATGCTTTTGAACTGTGGTGCTGGAGAAGATTCTTGAGAGTTCCTTGAACAGCAAGGAGATCAAACCAGTCAATCCTAAAGGAAATCAACCCTGATTGGAAGGACTGGCTGGAAGGACTGGCACTGAAGCTGAAGCTCCAGTAATTTGGCCAACTGGTGCAAAAAGCCAACTCACTGTAAACAAACAAACAAACAAAAAACCTGATGCTGGGAAAGATTGAGGGCAAGAAGAGAAGGGGGCGACAAAGGATGAGATGGCTGGATCAATGACTCAATGGACATGAGTTTGAGCAAACTCAAAGAGATAGTAAAGGATAAGGAAACCTGGTGTGCTGCAGTTCAAGGGGTGGCAAATAATTGGACACAACTTAGCAAATGAACAACAACATTACCCCCAAACTTAGTAAAAACAAATTTTATTACATTAATCCTTTGATGGGTCAGGAACTCAGAAGTGCTTCACAGGCAGTTTTCACTTGGGGTTTGTCATGTAAAATTTCGGCTTCCTCATGGTATATGCTCAGTAGTGAGATTGCTGGGATTATATACACATCTGAACCAACTGCAATCATAAGAAGGTCTGTATTGACTGAATTCTAGGATTGGATGTCTAGGATGACTTGCTAACCTGGCTGGCAGGTTTTGTTGGCAACTGGCTGGAAGCTTGGTTGGGGCTGCCAACTGGAGTATGTACACATGGCCTTAATTTTCTCACTTGATGGTTGCTTCAGGGTAGTTGGACTTCATACATAGTGATTCAGGAATATCAAAACATGTGTCCCAGTGCACAAGAGAAGCCACATTGCCCCTTGTGGTGTAGCCTCAGAAGTTATGCAGCATCACATTTTCAGCACTGTAGGTGTATTTGTGAGTCAGAAGCCTACATGGATGCAGAAGAGGAGAATACAGATCCTGTTTTTGATGGAGGGGCTTCCCTAGTGGCTCAGATGATGAAGAATCTGCACGAGACCCAGGTTCGATCCCTGTGTTGGGAGGATTCCCCTGGAGAAGGAAATGGCTACCCACTCCAGTATTCTCGCCTGGAAAATTTCATGGCCAGAGGAGCCTGGCAGGTCCATGGAGTCGCAAAGAGTTGGACAGGAGTGCCCAAAATTTGTGGACACAAAACTGCCAGATAACCTCCTAAGTAACTTCCATCTTGCAGTTTCTGATTTTATGAAACTATTTGGCTAGCTGGTAAGATTTTAAGAAAAATAAGGAATTTTTATATCTTCTTTTAAAAATTCACAGTTGAGAGTTGGGCTTTCTTGAAATTATTCATTGGTGTTATCACATGAAAGATTTTTAGATTTATTTTTACATACACACTGGGAATATTATTAGAAATATACAACTACAATTATAAGATCCTCCAAATAATTCATTTGAAATTATGACTATAAATATGTAAGTAATGCTCTAAAGCAATTTTATAAAACAAGAGAGTTTGACTAGTTTAGGTCAGTGGAAGGACCATGATTAGACAGGCATGTAATTGACAAGCTCAGAAAATTTGGGGATTCTCTGCTAGTCTTATTGAATAGAAACAGGTACTAGGAATTAAAAAAAATAAGTGAAACTTGACTATAACCACCGTGTTTGGTTACATGAACTTGGGGTGTTGTGTTTTATAGGTCTATAGAGCTATGCTCATGAGGATGAAAATCTAATCCTTACCAGAATTTCAGTTGAATAACCTCTGAAGACAGTGTATATATGCTGATTCCCGTCACTCATCTTGTTAACTCTTAAGACCCAGCGCTCCCTATTGCTTGCATTTGCCCTCTAGAGTTTGGTGTGCCATTTGGGGTCTCCTGAGATCTGACCTGGGTACACCCTAATTTTACTTCCACTAGTATAACCAGATTATAGCATTCTGTCCACTTCCTAATGGCATCAGACCTCAGACCCAAATATGGCTTTGTCTTGGTTTTCTTACTAGATGCTGACAAATTTACCTACTCTCATTAATAGGCTGGGCTCCACCTATTTTAATTTACTTTTCTGAGGTTTTAGCAAAGGAATTTATACTTAAAAAAAAAAAAGACAAAAAACTAGAGGAAGGACATCTATGCTTTCACAGAGTAGCCTCCAAGTAACTATAAAATTTTGATAGTGCTAATCATTATCTTTTCTTGATATTTCCTCCCATTCTTTTTCTTTTTTCTTACAATGAAAGAAAATAGAAATGGAAATTGAAGACATGCTTTCTCCAGCTATTATTTTCCACATTGACTCGAACTTTCTTTTTCTTCTTCCATAATTGATTGGAATTTGTTGGGAATATTTCCACATATAAATCTGTTACTTTATTGTTGCATGTCTAAGTAAAGAGATATTTTGTATCTCCCAAAGTATATTCAGACACTATTTTCAGAAAAAGATTTCATTTAGCAAATGTGATCTGCTGTTCTGTCTAGCAAATACTCTGGGTATGTTGACTTCAGTTTTATTTCAAATCCAACCTCCATTCACCAGACCAAAATAAGAGATCTCTGTGTGACAAGAAGCACCTATTACAGCTTGCATTAAAAAACAAAAACCAAACCAGATTCCTTTATATCATGAAATATCAGTTCAAGCAGAAATGCCTCTTTGTATCTAAAATGTCAAGAATTATAAGGGCCAAAATGGCAGACATCGATGCCTCCATGTATGGGGATTCATAAACAGTACTTTGGATAAAATAAAATGCTTTGTTTCAGGGATTGTAATGCGACTCTTATTTCATTCTTTATCTTTTTTTTTTTTTTCCTTTGAAAAATGAAGACAGGCTTATTTACAACAAAAGTGCCAAACAATCCTTGCAAAAGTACAAACCTGCTGTTTCACCAACACACGTCCCAGTGGAGTGTTTGTGCCCCAGGCTGACTTTAAACTGCTTCAGACCTTTCATGTAAGGCCCAGTTTGTGGTAACCCAATTGTGTCAGATGGATTAACCCATCTAGGTATACACTCAGTGCTCAGGCCAACATTTGGCCAACATCTGCAAAGTCTGGTCAAATAGATTATTTATTTTTTTTGGAAACTGAAGCAGGGATGAAATATGGTTTGAGTTTTTACACCAAAGTTTTCCTTGAAATTCAGAGTTTACCGCTGTAATATGTCCAGTGATGGAATAAGAGTGCAAAATAAGGCAGCCTGTTCTTCAGCAATGTATGTGCTGTTTTTATGGCATCAGTGGTACATATGCTGTATTATTCTTCATCCATTACTGCAGTTAGGATCATTCTATCACCATAGCCAAAAGAACGTCAAAAAAGTGGATGTAGAACAGGTTCTCATGAGGTCATTCTTGTGCAGTAAGTTGCCATGCTGGACTAGACTCCAGAATGACTACCAAAGGATATTTGGTTACTTTGGACAGGTTAACAGTTTGCCATTTCATTGCCCCAGGGCATCTGGTTATGAACCCAAAACTTGAGTTGTGGTGCTCATGGCAAGAGGTAATTGCAAAGATGAGAACAAATGTTAAAACTTCTCTTACTAGAAACAGTTTTTGAACTGGTGGTAATGTAAACAATGTTTTCAGAACATTCAGATGAATTGAAGGAACAACAAGAACAACGTGTTAACTTTCACATACTTTACAAGAGATTAGCAAGGAGTCTAATCATATTTATCCATGGAAAAAGAAAAGAAAAAGATATTTTTGAACAGTGGCAAATAAGGTCCTGACAAATTTTTAAAATTCTCTGCAAAAGAATAAATCTTCTTTGCAGAAAATTAGCATATAAATAAAGCACATATAGTAAGAAAGAAAACAACAAATGTAAAAAGCAAGCAAACCATTATCCTATATCAAATGAGAATTGCTTATATATATATATATATACACACACGCACACATATATCCATCAAAGTTTTTATACACATATATTCAATAGACGGTACTTTAAAAATGTATTTGTGTGTGTGTTCCAGTTATGTCTGACTCTTTGTTATCCCATGGATAACACAAATCTCCTCCATACATGAAAATTTCCAGGCAAGAATACTGGAGTGGGCTGCCTTTTCCTACTCCATGGGATCTTTCCAACCCAGGGATTGAACTTATGTGTCTTGTGTCTCCTGCATTGACAGGCGGATTCTTTACCACTACATCACTTGGGAATCACTTGAAAAATAGGTGGATCTAATTTTATACTATATCGTATGCATTTTTTTCATTTAATAAAATATTTTTCCTAAGTACATTGTTTTTGTTGGTTATATGGCATTTCATCACAAAGATACAGAGAATCCCTTTAAAAAAAAATAAGAACCTTAGGTTGAGTAGTTTTTAAAAACTTAATAAATATTACTGTGGTAAGCAAGTTTGTAGATCAAGCTTTACATAACTACTTGATTTTTCTTCTTAGGAAAACATTCCTCAAAGTATAAAGCCTTCAGTGAGTCTCCACTGCTAACAAGATAAAGACAGGTTTTCTTACTCTGGCCTGTATTTTCCTTCCTCTCTAAACTCTAGCCACATTGGCCAGACTGAGTTCCCCCATGAGGAGAACAAGGAACAGATCTGATTGGAGCAAAGTCAATTCACAGTGGTTATGAAATGTGAGTGAGAAATAAATCTTTGTTGGTTCAAACCACTGAGACCTTAGAGTTATTTGTTACAGTCACATAGGAAAGTTTACACTGATTGATACTCTGGCCTTTACATTTTACATTCCCTTCTTTTCCTTGTATTATTTGTACATGTTACTACATTTACCAGCTACTTCCTTTCCTTACCTAGTAAACATTTCCTTATTCAAAGCTTTATAGCTAGGTGCACAGAAATCTGGCACTGCTCAACTTGCCTTTAGTATGGCACTTTTAAATTCATATAGCTATATTTCAGTGTTTGTCAAAATTGTGATTTATATTGTTCTCTTGTTAGTATAGGGCTTCCCTGGTGACTCAGATGGTAAAGAATATGTCTGCAATTTGGGAGACTTGGGTTTGATCCCTGGGTCTGGAAGATTCCCTGGAGAAGGGCATGGCAACCCACCCTAGTATTCTTGCCTGGAGAATTCCATGGACAGAAGTGCCTGGTGGGCTATATATAGTCCATGGGGTTACAAAGAGTTGGACATGACTAAGTGATTAAAAAGCACACACTTGTTAGTATATCTATTTTTTGTAATGTCTGTCCTGTACATAAACACTGTGAGAAGTAGATATCTTACAATGTGCTTGGGACATAGCAGATTCTCGATAAGTCATCTGTGTAATTAATGAATAAATGCCAAGATAATTTCTAAACTTCATCGTGGTCTTAGCCCAGTTGATGGCCTGAAAGATCTCAGACCAAATTGCACAAAAGTGGCAATTCTCTATAACCTGTATAAACAGATTCCCAGGTTTAGAGGCAAAAAGATATCATTGCTCATTGTTTTAAATTTAATTCTAAAATTTTTTTCTAAAAAGTTTCATTGGCTCTTTATACTTCTAGTTGCCTATGTATTTTCTATGCACAATGTGAGTTGGATTTCTATGCTTATTGAGAGGGCACTTAATAATGTAAAATAATGTGTAAGTTCAATTTTGTCTGCTCTGTAGACATTGAATGCTCTCTTTTGATCTCTGTAGTCACTCCTTCCTGTGAAAAATTCTAGGAGTGGTAAGTTGACTGAACTTGAGAATATTAAAGAATATTTAATCAATGTTAATTAATATATTTATAATATATTTGAATGTTTAATTAATATTAAATATTAGTGTTAATTAATAAGAAATTTTAATTAATATTAAATATTAAGTGAACAATGCAAAAAAATAGAGGAAAGCAATAGAATGGACAAGACTAGAGACCTCTTCAAGAAAATTGGTGATACCAAGGGAATATTAAATACAAAGATAGGCAAAATAAAGGACAGAAACGCTATGGACCTAACAGAAGCAGAATATATTAAGAAGAGGTGGCAAGAAAACACAGAAGAACTATACAAAAAAGATCTTAATGACCTGGATAAGCATGATGGTGTATTGCTCTCCTAGATCCAGACATCCTGGAGTGCGAAGTCAAGTGGGCCTTAGAAAGTATGACTACAAACAAAGCTAGCGGAGGTGATGGCATTCCAGCTGAGCTATTTCAAATCCTAAAGGATGATGCTGTGAAAGTGCTATATATGCCACCAAGTTTAGAAAACACAGCAGTGGCCACAAGACTGGAAAAATCAGTTATCATTCCAATCCCAAAGAAGGGCAGTGCCAAAGAATGTTCAAAATACTGTTCAGTCGTGCTCATTTCACATGCTATAAAGGTAATGCTCAAAATCCTTCAAACTAGGCTTCAACAGTACATGAACTGAGAATTTCCAGATGTACAAGCTGGATTTAGAAAAGGCAGATGAACCAGAGATCAAATTGCCAACATTCGTTGGATCATAGAGAAAGCAAGGGAATTCCAGAAAAAGGTTTGCTTCTACCTCATTGACTATGCCAAAGCCTTTGACTGTGTGGATCACAAGAAACTGTGGAAAATTCTGAGAGAGATGGGCATACCAGACCACCTTACCTGCCTCCTGTGAAACCTATATGAAGGTCAAGAAGCAACTGTTAGAACCGGACATGGAACAATGGATTGGTTTCAAATTAGGAAAGGAGTAGGCTGTATATTGTCACCTTGTTTATTTAACTTCTATTCAGAGCACATCATGCAAAATGCCAGGCTGGATGAAGCACAAGCTGGAATCAAGATTGCCTGGAGAAATATCAGTAACCTCAGATATGCAGATGATACCACCTTAATGGCAGAAAGCAAAGAGGAAATAAAGATCCTTTTGATGAAGGTGAAAGAGGAGACTGAAAAAGCTGGCTTAAAACTCAACATTCAAAACCCTAAGATCATGGCATCTGATCCCATCACTTCACAGCAAATAGATGGGGAAACAATGGAAACAGCGACAGACTTATTTTCTTGGGCTCCAAAATCACTGTGGACTGTAACTGCTGCCATGAAATTAAAAGACACTTGCTCCTTGGAAGAAAATCCATGACAAACTTAGACAGCATATTAAAAAGCAGAGACATTACTTTGCAGACAAAGGTCTGTACAGTCAAAGCTATCGCTTTTCCAGTAGTCAGGTATGGCTGTGAGAGTTGGGTCATAAAGAAGGCTCAGTGCTGAAGAATTGATGCTTTTGAACTGTGATATTGAAGAAAACTCTTGAGTTCCCTTTGACTGCAAGGAGATCAACCCAGTGAATCCTAAAGGAAATCAACCCTGAATATTCATTGGAAGGATTGATGATGAAGTTGAAGCTCCAGTACTTTGGCCACCTGATACGAAGAGCTGTATTATTGGAAAAGACCCTGATTTTGGGAAAGATTGAAGGCAGGAGGAGAAGGGGACAACAGAGGATCATATGGTGGATGGCATCACTGACTCAATGGACATGAGTTTGAGCAAGCTCCGAGAGATGGTGAAGGACAGGGAAACCTGCAGTTCATGGAGTTGCAATGAGTTGAAATTGACTGAGCAACTGAGCAACAATAAATCAGCTAGTAATAAAGTAGCATTTTGATTCCCATTCTACTAATTTTCCTTCTTCAGTGTCCTCAGAAATTATTCAAGGAAGTCTACATGACTTGTAGAACAAGATTTGGACATTCTAGAGTGAGTCTATGGCTATGAAGCCATCCTTAAGTCATCGATTTTTTTGAATCCTGACACAACACATCTTACCTAGATATGAATCTCCCTACAAAACTAATTAAACACAGTCATATATACAGACTCGAAGCCATAGAAATTATAACCCAATCCCAGTATAGCCTAAATTTGCTTTTTTACCCTCTCTGGATGCAGAGAATTCAAAGTGTGAATAAAAACTCATTCAAAATAAATTTATCCATGCTCTGTGGTTCCTACCTCTCAGCAAATTGTGTCCTTTCTTAAGGATTCATTCTATATATATGAGTTATGAAAGGATTAGTCCTCTAATTGTTTACATTTTTAGCCTTGTGACATAGATTCTGTTTTAGATCTGTGGCAAAAGTTAATTTCACATGCAGTCTGCTTCCTAAGGAAAACGCTAACGTTTTTGGTCATAAAATGTATACATATACCTCCTACATTTGATCCTAACATCTGCCTGAAAATCCCAGTGGAACACCCTTCACAATGCTGACCTTCATGTTGCTCTCCAGAGAAGAAAAGGAAACTTTTCCTTTGTATTTTTTTTTTGTCTAACCCTTGTAATCTTTCCCTCTATAATTTAGCTTGGTTCAAATAATTGCTCTGTTTCATCGAAGTAAACAGAATTTCCAGATTTAGGCTGTTTGGTCTGTTATACAGATACATTGAAAGAATTATTGATAAATACCCCTTATATATTATGCGTTGTTGCAGAAAGCAGATACCTGTGGAGAGGAGCGACACCAGAGTCCATCAGATTCATTCAGCTGTCTCAGAATGTGAGTGAGTTTGCCTGCCACATCACAAACACAATATCATTTGCTTCAGGTTCGATGTAGTCCACAGTATATTACTGCTCTATGTACCACACATGTGTGTCACAGATGATTGCTTTTAATTTCAGAGCTCAAATGTAATAAATTCAGCACATTGATATTTGGTAAAGGCGTGCTGAGATTCATGGGGTCACAAAGAGTCGGACACGACTGAGCAACCGAACCGAACTGAACAGAAGTGCTGGGAGGCTACTATGGAAAACCATCACTCAAGTTCATCTAACTAAGCAGTGGTGATTCCATGGCTACAAAATAAACGTTTGTCATGCCTCCTCCTCAGCCTGGCAACACTTTTTTTTTGTAAGACATAAATCGAATCCACACACTAACATTTGTTTACAAGCTGTGCAAAAGAATTTAAGGCTTTAGATTTGGTTAAAATAGACATTTCAAGGAGATATTCTACTAGTTATATGAGCATGTCCTAGATTTCTTTTTTCCCTTTGTTTGACTTTATTTCTGTCTTATTGAATTCAGTGGAAGACATTCAAATTATCAGCAGGAATTTCAGTGCAATCACTATGTTGATGGACTTGATGTTAGAGGCTTGGAAGAAAGTCTGATTTCTGTACTTGGCCAAGAAAGGAGACTCTTAAGTGGTGGGGTGATTAAAAAAAAAATCAAATAAAGTTGGAAAAACTATCATAGAAACTCCCATCCATACTTTAGTGCAATCCACCTATTTTCTTCTTTCTTCCTCTCCCATTTAGAACTTATATTCCAAACTTTATCATTTCAGTAATAACCTTACCAGTAGGGCACCTACTTACTCTTCTTTTACCATTAGTTAGTTAGTTAGTTGAGTCGCTCAGTCGTGTCCGACCCTTTGTGAGCCCATGAACCGCAGCACGCCAGGCCTCCCTGTCCATCACCAACTCCTGGAGTTTACCCAAACTCACGTCCATCGAGTTGGTGATACCACCCAGCCATCTCACCCTCTGTCGTCCCATTCTCCTCCTGTCCCCAATCCCTCCCAGGATCAGGGTCTTTCCCAATGAGTCAACTCTTCGTATCAGGTGGCCAAAGTATTGGAGTTTCAACTTCAGCATCAGTCCTTCCAATGAACACCCAGGACTGATCTCCTTTAGGATGAACTGGTTGGGTCTCCTTGCAGTCCAAGGGACTCTCAAGAGTCTTATCCAACACTACAGCTCAAAATCATCAATTCTTCAGTGCTCAGCCTTCTTCACAGTCCAACTCTCACATCCATACATGACCACTGGAAAAACCATAGCCTTGACTAGATGGACCTTTGTTGGCAAAGTAATGTCTCTGCTTTTTAATATGCTCTCTAGATTGGTTGTAACTTTCCTTCCAAGGAGTAAGTGTCTTTTAATTTCATGGCTGCAATCAAAATCTGCAAATGAGCCCCCCAAAATAAAGTCTGACACTGTTTCGCCTGTTTCCCCATCTATTTCCCATGAGATGATGGGACCAGATGCCATGATCTTAGTTTTCTGAATGTTAAGCTAGCTTTAAGCCAACATTTTCACTCTCCTCTTTCACTTTCATCAAGAGGCTTTTTAGTTCCTCTTCACTTTCTGCCATAAGAGTGGTGTCAGCTGCATATCTGAGGTTATTGATATTTCTCCCGGCGATCTTGATTCCAGCTTGTGCTTCTTCCAGCCCAGCATTTCTCATGATGTACTCTGCATATAAGTTAAATAAGCAGGGTGATATATTCCTTTTCCTATTTGGAACCAGTTTATTGTTCCAGGTCCAGTTTTAACTGTTGCTTCCTGACCTGCATACAGGTTTCTCTCAAGAGGCAGGTCAGGTGGTCTGGTATTCTCATCTCTTTCAGGATTTTCCACAGTTTATTGTGATCTACACAAAGGCTTTGGCATAGTCAGTAGAGCAGAAATAGATGTTTTTCTGGAACTCTCTTGCTTCTTAAATGATCCAGAGGATGTTGGCAATTTGATCTCTGGTTCCTCTGTCTTTTCTAAAACCAGCTTGAACATCTGGTTCACGGTTCACATGTTGCTGAAGCCTGGCTTGGAGAATTTTGAGCATTACTTTACTAGCATGTGAGATGAGTGCAATTGTGTGGTAGTTTGAGCATTCTTTGGGATTGCCTTTCTTAGAGATTGGAATGAAAACAGACCTTTTCCAGTACTGTGGCCACTGTTGAGTTTTCCAAATTTGCTGGCATTTTGAGTGCAGCACTTTCACAGCATCATCTTTCAGGATTCGAAATAGCTCAACTGGAATTCTATCACCTCCTCTAGCTTTGTTCATAGTGATGCTTTCTAAGGCCCACTTGACTTCACATTCCAGGATGTCTGGCTGTTGGTGAGTAATCACACTATTGTGATTATCTGGGTCGTGAAGATCTTCTTTGTATAGTTCTTCTGTGTATTCTTGCCACCTCTTCTTAATATCTTCTGCTTCTGTTAGGTCCATACTATTTCTGTCCTTTATTGAGCCCATCTTTGCATGAAATGTTCCCTTGGTATCTCTAATTTTCTTGAAGAGATATCTAGTCTTTCCTATTCTGCTGTTTTCCTCTATTTCTTTGCATTGATTGCTGAGGAAGGCTTTCTTATCTCTCCTTGCTATTCCTTGGATCTTGACATTCAAATGGGAATATCTTTCCTTTTCTCCTTTGCTTTTCACTTCTCTTCTTTTCACAGCTATTTTTTTATTTTTTTTTTTTTTTATTTTTTTAATATTATTTTATTAGTTGGAGGCCAATCACTTTACAACATTTCAGTGGGTTTTGTCATACATTGACATGAATCAGCCATATAGTTACATGTATTCCCCATCCCGATCCCCCCTCCCACCTCCCTCCCCACCCGACTCCTCAGGGTCCTCCCAGTGCACCAGGCCCGAGCACCTGACTCTTGTATCCCACCTGGGCTGGTGGTCCGTTTCACCATAGATAATATACATGCTTCACAGCTATTTTTAAGGCCTCCTCAGACAACCATTTTGCCTTTTTGCGTTTCTTTTCCATGGGGATGGTCTTGATCCTTGTCTCCTCTGCAATGTCACGAACCTCTGTCCATAGTTCATCAGGCTCTATATCAGATCTAGTCCTTTAAATCCATTTCTTACTTCCACTGTGTAGTCATAAGGGATTTGATTTAGATCATACCTGAATGGTCTAGTGGTTTTCCCAACTCCCTTCAATTTAAGTCTGAATTTGGCAATAAGGAGTTCATGATCTGAGCCACAGTAAGCTTCTGGTCTTGTTTTTGCTGAATGTATAGCGCTTCTCCATCTTTGGCTGCAAAGAATATAATCAATTTGATTTCGGTGTTGAACCTCTAAAGAAAATGAAGCCTGCTGACAGCTTGATTTTGGACTTCTGGCTTCCAGAACTCTGAAGGAATGCATTTCTATTGTTTTAAATTGCCAGATTTATAGCAACCCTAGAGTAGACTGGGTCTTCCCTGGTGGCTCAGATAGCAAAGTCAAGAAGATCCCCTGGAGAAGAGAATGGCAACTGACTCCAGTACTCTTGCCTGGAAAATTCCATGAACAGAGGAGCCTGGCAAGTTACAGTCCATGGGGTCACAAAGTGTCAGACCTGATTGATGCTTTTCACAGAACTGAATACAATAATCTACATATACAGTTGCAGTCACTTTTATGGGTTAAAAAAAGCCATTGTGGAATATTTTCATGATAATGATAACATAGTTTTAAAAAGTTATTTATTTTTTATGCTTTTGATCATGTTTTATAAAATTATTTAAATTGAATTTTAATACTCTGTATACAGGTGGTGTCTAAACGCATTAACATGTAAACTGGGAACAGACTACTCATTTATAAAATTATAAAATTACAGCATAAAATATGATTATAAAATTATAAGAGATAAAAGTATGATTGGTAAATAAATTATAAATGACATGATATATCATATTTTGTTAGAAGATATTCTAACTTCCCTGGTGGCTCAGATGGTAAAGCATCTGCCTACAATGTGGGAAACCTGGGTTCAATCCCTTGATCAGGAAGATCTCCTGGAGAAGGAAATGGTAACCCACTCCAGTATTCTTGCCTGGAAAATCTCATGGATGGAGGAACCTAGTAGGCTACAGTCCATGGGGTCTCAAAGAGTAGGACACGACTGAGTGATTTCACTTTCACTAGTTAGATATGTTTTGAAATTTAATATTACATTTTATATCATCAAAAGCAAAAATTACTTTTATTATGCTTAAATGTTCAGAATATTACCATTTTGGATTAACAATCAGCTGTCCCACTTTTCTAAAAAATGTGTTTATTTTTAATTTATAAGAGAGTTGGTTTGTTATCCTATTTTCAAGCAGAAAGCATCTCTGAAGCTTCTTCAGTCATCTTAAATGAAAAGATAAATTACATATAATTCCAGTTGTGTTAATATTTTTTCTTTTTAATTCTTGAATTTCTGAGATTGAAAGCTATTCCAATTTGATATGCAGAAGTTTTAATCAGAAAAATTTAATGTGCTGATTTGATGGTGTTCTTGTTGAGAAAAGTTTCCATGATTACTATAATTTATGTGACCTTTCTATTATAATTGATTTTTTCATGCTTGACTTCAAACAACTGTCATTTATGAGTACAAATTAAATGCATGTTAAGAACTATGGTAAATTAGATTATTGTTCGGAAAATATTTACTCCCTCCTATTTCCTACCTGTGCTATTTCCCCATTTTATTGATGTTTTAGCTTAGTCTTATTGTGTAGTTCAGTTGACTCTTTATACTTTGAAAAGTAGCATTTTGTTACTAGGACATTGTTTTGTTATAAATTACAAACAATATTTCACATTTACTAACATTCTTTATTGTAATTATAAAAGTTAAATAATGAGTCCAAATTTATCATGTAAGTGATACAATGCAATTATTAAAAAGTGATAGAGTTCTATAAAGAATATCTAAAGTTTATTTATTACTGAATATCTATAATCAATTTATTATTGAATAAATGCTCTGACCTCTCCCTAACAGACCTAAGCCTTGCCCAGCTTTTGAGTATAACCTAAACATGCTAGTCCTCTAGCGCCTCAGTCTTCCAGGTGTGGTCTATGAATAGGAACATCAACAAAGCCTTGGAGATGATCAGAAACACAGTTTTAGTCTGTACCTGAAGACCATTGAATCAGGATCCCTGGGGGTGAGGCCCTGCAATGTGTTTTAACAAACCTCTTGTGTGATTCTCATGCAGTTCAAGTTTGAAAGGTGCTGGGCTAGATGGCCATATACTAAGATGGTACCTAGACAGATATGCATAGTCCAGAAATGACATAAAAGATCAATTTAGAAGCCCTAATGTAAAGCAAGTCTAAATTAATAACTCATTTGTGAACATTGCAAATAAATGAAAGAGAAGGTAAGAAGAGATGCATTTCAGTTTCTGCATTAAACAATAAATTAACCTGAATGCAAGTGGTTATTCCCAAATATCAATTTTATAGTATATAATTAAATAATTGTGAATTTAAAAAATTAATATTTTGCAAAGAGCTAAGTATATTTCAAACACAAATCTGGATCAAATTTTCTGGAAATCCTGAGATTAAAACTCATCACTTCTGTATAGATGTGCACAGTTTGGTGGGAGGAAAAAGCAAGAAAAGAGCCTGTGAGTACTAAGCAAAGGATGCTATCAGATACAGAGGCGAGAATGAGGCTTGACAGGGGCCTTCCATGTACAGGCAGCAAATAATTCACATTTAGGCTACAGGTTCATAGATATGATTGTGGGGTTTTGTGCTCTGATGGGCAAAGAAAAGTTAGTTTTTTCTCTTGATTTTTTAACCATTTTATTCAGGTTTAATTCACATACCATAATGTCCACTCACTTCAATTGTACAATTCAGTGTTTTTTAGCATATTCACAGAGTTGTGTAACTATCACTACTATCTCATTTTAGAACATTTTCATCATCCCACAAAGAAACTCTTGTACACATTAACAGCCATTCCTCATTCCTTCCTCATTCACCATCCCCAATCCTAGGCAAACACTAATCTACTTTATGTTCCTATTCAGTTCAGTTCAGTTGTCAGTCATGTCCAACTCTTTGCGACCCCATGAACCGCAGCACACCAGACCTCCCTGTCCATCACCAACTCCTGGAGTTTACCCAAACCCATGTCCATTGAGTCAGTAATGCCATCCAACCATCTCATCCTCTGCCGTCCCCTTCTCCTGCCTTCAATCTTTCCCAGAATCAGGGTCTTTTCAAATGAGTCAGCTCTTCGTATCAGGTGGCCAGATTGCCTATTCTGGACTCTTCATATAAGTGGAATCATATGGCATAACTCCTTTGTATTATTTTGTGTCTAGTTTATTTCACTTTGCATGTTTTCAATATTCATCTTTGATATAGAATGTATCAGAATTTCATTACTTTTTATTATAAAATAATATTCTATTGTATGGATATAACAGATTTTATTAATTCATTCATAAGTTAAAGGACATTTGGGTTATTTCTACTTTTAGCTATTATGAATAAAGTTTGCTATAAATATTTATGAACAATTATTTTGGTGGACATATGTTTTCATTTCTTTTGGGTATATACCTTGGAGTAGGTTTGCTGGGTCATATGGTAACTCTACATTTAATTTTTTGAGAAACTGCCAGACAGTATTTAAATAACACTGAATGCATCATTTTACATTCTTACCACCAATGTATGAGGGTTCTGATTTTTCCACAGTCCTGCCAACACTTGTTATTTTATGTTATTTTGATTATAGCCATCATTCTGGTTTTAAGTGGTATCGTATTGTGGTTTTGATTTGCATTTTCCTAATGATTAAGGATTTTTATTGTGTGTTTTATGGTTACTTATATGTCTTCTCTGACCATTTATATGCCCACTCACATCTTTTATATTTTTATTATTGAGTTCTAATAGTTTTTCTGTAATATGAGTACAAGTCTATTATTAACTGTATAATTTTCATCTATGAAACAACATGTATACTTCATCATGCATGCAAACCTCTTCATTAATGGCTCAGTTAGGGGAGTTGTGCAGTTGGAGACTCCAAAATGATAGCTCAGTGGGTGAAAGCAAGCTCAATACAGCAGGCAAGGAGGGCCTGATGCCAGCAGGCAAATGCATAGGAGCAAACTGCTCATGCACCCAGTCAGGTGATTCGGTATCCAGGCTCCCAGGGCTGGTCTCTGTATTCAATTCCTGTAGGGGTACTCTGGGCCACAGGCTGGGAGACTGAGTCTACTGGGGGACACTGGGCACTGTGCATGGTATGAGGTATTCAACCGATTTCTTTATTTCAGATGTACATACCATATCTTGGAACTATATATTGCAAAATTATTTCTTTCTCAATAAATATTTTCAACACTATCAAAAATCATTTGACTGGGCTTCCCTGGTGGTTCAATGGTGAAGAAATCACCTGCTAATGAAGGAGACATGGGTTTGATCCCTGATCCAGGAAGATCTCACAACTAAGCCCATGCACCACAACTATTGGGCCTCTGCTCCAGAGCCTGGGAACCTCAACTATTGAACCCACATGCTGCAGCTATTGAAGCCCCTGTGCCCTAGAACCCGTGCTCCACAACAATAGAAGCCACTGCAAGAGAAGCCTGCACAATGCAACTATATAGTAGTCCCCACTCTCTGCAACTAGAGAAAAGCCTGCACAGCAATGAAGACCCAGTGCAGCCATCAGTAAATAAGTAATCAATTGATCACAAATGCAAGGTTCATTTTTGGACTCTCAATACTATTCTATCAGTTAGTACGCCATTTTATGCCAGTACCATGCTGCTTTGATTACTGTAATTTTGTAGTTAGTTTTAAAAATGAGAATTATGAGTCTTTCCACTTTGTTCTTCTTTTTCAAGATTATTTTGGCTATGCTGGGTTCCTTGCATTTCCACGTGAATTTAAAGATCTGCTTTTCAATTTCTATGGAAAAACCATCTGATATTTTAACAGGTTTGCAATGAATCTGTAGATTCACTTAATTTTCTTATGTGACTTTCTTAGCATTTTCAAAATGCTAAGGGACTTAAAATATCTATACTTAATCTAGACATGTTAGAAATTCTAGATTTGTACATCTAACTGCCCCCTTCATCATCTGTGAGACATCTCAAACTTAATGCATTCAAAGTAAGTCTTGGTGCTTCTTCCCATTTTCTGAACTTCCTCACATCTTTCCCACCTAATGGCACCCCTATTTATCTAGTGTATTGTGCTGTGAATAAAGTCAGATTCTTAGGCTTTTGGTGATTTTGACATAAACAGTTTCATTTTCTCATGATAAAAGAAGCCTGTGTTATACGGCCTAGATTGAGGCTGCCACATGAGTACTTGCCTTCTCCTATATTCAGTCCTTGTCTTTATGATTCAAATTGACTGGTAAAGCTAAAATTTCACATCTGAGTTCCAAGCAGAAGGGTTTAGGAAGGGGAGAATAAGGCCACGACCTCTCCCTTTTAAGAAAAAATTCTCAAAAAACCCAAATTTCCCCATATATATTTTATTGGCCAATGTTTGGCAATATACATTTTTGGTCATATATTCCTGAACACGAGACAGAAAAACATAAATTTTACCTGCTTCATGGCACATCAGATAAATTTAGGGTTTTGTTGTTAAGGAAGAGGGAAAATGTATATTGGAATAAGAAGTTAGCAGAGAATCAACCTGCAAATGTCATTTTCCACTTTTTCTCCCTTTGCACTCAAACTATAATGTCTTGTTCAATTTCCATCCCAATAGCATAATAGTTGGTTTACTTTCTATCTCCAATGCCTTTTTATCCAAACCATCAACATATTTTTCCAAGAGTAGCATCCAGGTCTTTATACTGCTACTGTTTGTTCTCATATCTTCCAAACATCTTGTCAAAAAAATGTTTTACAAAATGCAAATCTGAAAACATTGTTTCCTAGGTTGAAATTCAAAGGGTTCCTTTGCCCTTAGTAGTCTTGTAATTAACTGTGTGTCCTTGCATGAATTGGCCTCTACCTGTACTTATAGCCTTAAATCACACCACACACTCTTAACTTTTTCTATTTTTGCCACATGGACATTTTCATTCCCTCACACGTATTGCACTACCTGTTACAGGGTGCAGACCATTGCCTCTATTGGAATGGGTTTTCCTTCTTCTTAGACTATTTAAAATAAAACCTTTTATTCTTCTGATCTCCCTTATTAGGTCAGATTCTCCTGTCATAAGCTCCCACAGCTTTCTTCTGTGAAATATGTAGCACTGCCGTTATTTTCACTTATGGAGGTTTACTGTTTATCTGTTCCCCAGGAAGCTCTATGAAGATATTTGTTCATCATTGTGTTCTTAGGCTAGCATTTGACATTGGTTGCATTAAAACACTGATTGAATGAATAAATGAATGAATAAAACAATAATTGAAGATATATAATGGGGATGAGAGAATCAATTTTTTTTGAGCTTCAGAAGTACAAAATTAGGACTGATATATAGAAACTTTGGAAAACTGCATTACTGAAAAGAACATTATTACCTGTAAAACTGCCTAACAGTTTGTCCTATGAATGTGTAATTTCATTCATTTATGAAATGGTCATCAAGAACCCAATGTATGTCCCAGCACTTGCTGTTTGTATGAACTTGACAGATTCTCCAAGTCTTAGTTTACTCATTTCCTCCAGTAACAACAGTGCATCTCCCAAGACTCTTCTCAGTCAGTCTGCTGATGTCTATCCTTTTAACATTTATTTCAAATTCTCTTCACTGGTAATTAAAGATCTATTTATAAGGTTCATATCTCTATGAATTAGAAGTTTTTACTAAAATTAATATATGCTTTCATCATATTGATTATTTACTGTTATTCTGACAAATAAATTCAAGAGATTTGATCTGATAGACAGAGGGCATGAAGATTATGGGCAGAGGTTTGTAACATTGTACATGAGGCAATGATCAAAACCATCCCTAAGAAAAAGAAATGCAAAAAGACAAAATGGTTAATGAGGCAGTCTTACAAATAGCTGAGGAAAGAAGAGAAGTGAAAGGAAGATGAGAAAAAGAAAGATATACTCATCTGAAAGCAGACGCCCAAAGAATAGCAAGGAGAGATAAGAAAGCCTTCTTAAGTGAACAATGCAAAGAAACAGAAGAAAACAACAGAATGGGAAAGACTAGAGATCTCTCCAAGAAAATTAGAGATACCAAGGGAACACTTCATGCAGATGGGCACAGTAAAGGATACAAATGGTATGGACCTAACAGAAGCAGAAGATATTAAGAAGAGGTGGCAAGAATACACAGAAGAACTACACAAAAAAAGATCTCAGTGACTCAGATAACCATAATGGTGTGATCACTCACCTAGAGCCAGACATTCTGGAGTGTGAAGACAAGTGGGCCTTAAGAAGGATGACTATAAGCAAAGCTAGTGGAGGTGATGGCATTCTAGCTGAGCTACTTCAAATCCTAAAAGATGATGCTGTGAAAGTGCTGCACTCAATGTGTCAGCAAATTTGGAAAACTCAGCAGAGGCCACAAGACTGGAAAAGATCGGTTTTCATTAAAATCCCAAAGAAAGGCAATGCCAAAGAATGTTCAAGCTACTGTTCAGTTGTGTTCATTTTAAATGCTAGCAAGGTTATGATCAAAATTCTTCAAGCTAGGCTCCAACAGTATGTGAACTAAGAACTTCCAAATGTACAAACTTAATTTAGAAAAGGCAGAGGAACCAGAGATCAAATTGCCAACATCTGTTGGATCATAGGAAAGCAAGGAAATTCCAGAAAAGCATCTACTTCCACTTCATTGACTACATTAAAGACTTTGTGTGGATCACAACAAACTGTGGAAAATTCTTAAAAAGATGGGAATACCAGACTACCTTACCTGCTTCCTAAGAAACCTGTATACAGATCAAGAAGCAACAGTTAGAACTGAACATGGAACAACGGATGGTTTCAAAATTGGAAAAGGAGTATGTCAAGGCTGTCAATATCACCCTGCTTATTTACCTTATATACAGAGTACATGATGCAAGATGTCAGGCTGGATGAAGCTCAAGCTGGAATCAAGATAGTCAGGAGAAATATCAATAACCTCAGATATGCAGATGACACCATCCTTATGGCAGAAAATGAAGAGGAACAAAAGGGCCTCTTGATGAAAGTGAAAGAGGAGAGTGAAAAAGCTGTTTTTTCACTCAACGTTCAAAAAATGAAGATCCAGTCTCATCATTTCATGGGAAGTAAATTGGGAAAAAATGGAAACAACGACAGACTTTATTTTCCTGGTCTCCAAAGCCACTGTGGATGGTGACTGCAGCCATGAAATTAAAAGATGATTGCTCCTTGGAAAAAAAGCTATGACAATCTTAGCAGTGTATTTAATAGTCAAGACATCAGTTTGTCAACAAAAGTCTGTATAGTCAAAGCCATGTTTTTTTCCAGTAGTCATATACAGATGTGAGAGTCAAACCATAAAGAAAGCTGAGCTCCTAACAATTGATGTTTTTAAACTGTGGTATTGGAGAAGACTTTTGAGAGTCCCTTGGACAGCAATGAGATCAAACCAGTCAATCCTAAAGGAAATCAGTCCTGAATAGTCATTGGAAGGACTGATGCTGAAGCAAAAGTGCCAAACCTTTAGCCACCTGATGTGAAGAGCCAACCCGTTGAAGACCCTGGATGGTGGGAAAGATTGAGAACAAGAAGAGAAGGGGCAACAGAGAATGCGATTGTTGGATGCCATCATAGATTCAATGGGCATGAGTTTGAGCAAACTCCAGGAAATAGTGAAGGACAGGGAAGTCTGGCATACTGTAGTCCATGAGATTGCAAAGAGTCGGACATGGTTGAATGACTGAGCACAACAACTGTCATTCTAATGAACCATGCTAGGTGTTTGTAAATTCAGCATTGAACAAATTGGAGCTGACTCTTGCTCTCATTAAAGTCCGAGTCTAGTGGGGAGAGAGGAAGATGTAAAATAACTATAAAACAATGAAATGCTAAATTGGAATAAGCATTGCAAGGGGCAAGTTAAGAATTATGATTTGGGCGTAAAGGGGACTAATTTAGATGTGAATCTGGGACACTTTTCTAGATAGTGATGCTTAAGCAAACATTTGAAGAATGAATAAAGAGTTGAATTAGCAAGGAGTAGGAGGAAAAATATCCCAGGTATAATTTCCCCAAGGTGGATCAGAGTTTGTTGTGTCTTTTCAGAATATCTGGATGCTGGCAGTTCCTCTGCAGCACTCTGACAAGTACAAAGAATATTGGGGCATTTTCTCCCTTTTGTCTTGGGAGAGTGTATTGTGCTTGAGGTCAGTTAAGACCTCAGAGTCTTGATCAAATAAATGGTTGTTAGGGAAGTTATGCACTTCCAAATGTTTGACACTACAGAGGAGATTTTGAATATCACTGCCTATCTCTAAGTTTTTATGTTATTTTTCAAAGGATTTTGTTTATGAGATAATATTTAACCTTTATCTTGTTACATTTTACTTTTTCTTTAACAGATATCATTGGGTTACTGCATGCTAATTATCTATTAAGACCATTACATACTTTTTGTTTAAGAGAAGTAAAATATATATGGAAGAAAAAGCAATGTGATGATGGCAAATATGTCAATGTGCAGAAAGCATCTGCTGCACAACTAAGGCAGATATGGTCTTAATGTCAAAGGCAGACTTTTAGTTTCAAGAATTAATGAACAGATGAGGGACACTGTGAAATAATGACAGGAAAAGAAGATGTGGGTTTTTTTTTCTAATTATAATAATGCCAGTAGATAAGATGAAAAGTGTCTTGAGGTATCAAGTAATCAATCTCCCTCACTTGAAGTGACTTACAGCTGTTGGATGCCAAAAATAATCTGATTGTAGTATTTTGTGTAAATGAATGCATATATAATACATTACAGGGAAAGGGAAATAAAGACTCATGTCCAAAGCTTTTACATAGTAAAGTGTTTTAAACAGTAGAGTGTTTCCAGGAATTTGGGTATCCTTGATCTTAGAATTCCCATTATTTGCAGGCTGAAGTTCTCTCTTCCCTTTAAATCTCTAGAATAACACCTATCACTTCTAGAATGCAAAACTGAGGCACATAAGGGCTCAGAGTAGTATGGGTGTTTGAAAGATGATGGTAGTTATGAGAAAAGTCAATTTTTCTATATTTTAAAGCCTTGAGAATGAAATTTAAAACTGAGATGAGCTTCCCATCCCTCTTGAGGCAAGCATGCTCTGTACTACAGCTCATTTTCAAAGCAGGGGCGTGACCTTTGTTGATTTTGTTGTCATTCCCAGTCTGGGTTCAGGCTTTTCAGTGATACAAATACTAGTCATTTTGGTCATCCACTTATGGTTCTAACCCTAAATTGTGAGAGTCATTAAATCTTCTGGCCTCAACTTTTGCTCTGTGAGTGCATTCCACAGCCCTGTCCAAAGAACATTCCTTACCTTTGCTTCAACACTCTGTATCTTTGATTATAATAATAAGAGAATCAGAATTTACAGTGAGTTTATAATGTGCTATGCATTTTGCTAGGGGTTACATCCCTTATAAAAAATTAGAGAACACTACAGAAAATTAGAGAGCACAAATAGCATAAATATTTTATGTATATAATGTTTATATATAATACAGAAAAATGTAAACATACATGAAAATATTATCTACATAGCTACACACACAAGAAAAACCCATGTACAAACCTATATGCATGAAAGAGGATCTGGAAAGGTGTACAAAATATGAAGTAATTACCTAACTCTTGTAAGAGTATAGATAATTTTGCTTGTTTTGTACTTTTCTGCATTTTCAAAACTTCTTAGCTGAGAATGTTTGGAGTCAATCATTAAAAAGAACAAAATAAATATGGGATAAAATATTGTAGATCTCAAGAATGCAAAGCATAAGATTGTAAAACTTATTATATAAATTATTTTATGCATTTCCTACTGGAGTCATGATATACCCTAGTAAGATAGGGAGATAAAGTTGTGTCTTAGAGGCCCTCTTCCTGTGGAATCTCTGTGAATGTCTGACTTACAGAAGAGGCCAGATTTAATGAGAAACAGTTCTGGGACCTATAGTAAGTGAACTTGCGGACAGCTCTCTGTAGCTTTAAAAAGTGTAATTAGAAATGAAATTGAAGCCTTTTGTTGTCCAGGAACTTACAAAGTGAAATGAATCAACTGCATTTGTGTAGTCTAGGGCAGAGAAAGAACAATCTATTCAGCAATGAGCAATTTGTTCTCTATAAATTAGATAATATAAATAATATAAATTCCTTATTAGAGCCACAGTGTTTGTCAGTCACTTATACTTTTTATGCGTTTGTTTTCTCATATGTAACACGAGCAGGTTGAACTAGTCTTTGAGGACTTCTTCAGACTTCAACATCTGGAATTCTGAGTCAACATGAATTTCACCATGAAAAAACTTAGAATACGCACAGGAGTAATAGAACTGTTACTGAGTTCAAACTCGTTCTGCTCACTAAGTCTAAACTTGTTCTGCTCACTGGGAGACAAGTTGTTGGGACAAGCATAATGACTTTATTCAGAAAGCCAGCAGACCAAGAAAATGGAAGATTCATGTCCTAGAGAACCATCTTACCTGAGTTAGAATTAGCTTCTTTTGTGCTTAAAGGGGAGGGGCTGTGGTTAGTTGTTGATGTCAGAATCTTGCATCTGTCTGCATAGATGAGGTCATGATATTCTTGAAAACCTTTAATTAGACAAATATTATTCTCTCTGCTACAAATTTTTATCTCTATCTGAATGGAAGAATGTTATACTTTAAAGGTCATAACTTTGAAAATAGGCTCTTTTGTGTGTTTCAGGCTATAGGCAAAATTCTTTTACAAAGGTACAGAGTCAACATGACTAAGTTCAGGCAACAGAGCACAAAGGTTAAAGTAAAAGAAATAGATCCAACATGGAATCATGTTTTTTCTTCCCTATTACAGAACTACAGATGAGGGATAAATGGAACCTTCTGTCTAAGATCAAGAAAGAAATCAGGAGCAAATGGTCCCCAAAGTAACTTCACTTATAGTAAGAAAACAAAAACAAAAACAAAAAACCTTTCACCTTTCACTGAAAACCAATCTCAGGGGTTTTGTTGTGGTTTGCAGTGGGTTTTTTTTTTTTTTTTTTCCACTGTGTAGTTAAAAACACCTGAAAGAGAAGGGCTCATGTGGCTGTTTTCTGGCCAGCTTGAAGGGACAAGTGGAAATTTTGTTACTGTTGTTCAGTCTCTAAGTTGCATTCAACTCTTGGCAACAACATGGACTAAAGCACTCCAGACTTCCCTGTCCTTCACTATCTCCCAGAGTTTGCTCAGACTCATGTTCATTGTGTTGATGATGCCATCTAAACATCTCATCTTCTGAAACCCCATTCTCCTCCATCCCTTAATCTTTCCCAGCATCAGGGTTTTTTCCATTGAGTTAGCTCTTTGCATCAGGTGCAATACTTTAGTATTGACTGGTTTGATCTCCTTGCTGTCCAAGGGACTCTTAAGAGTCTTCTCAAGCACGACAGTTCAAAACCATCAATTCTTTGGCATTCAACCTTCTTTATGGTCCAACTCTGACATCCATATATGACTACTGGAAAAACCATAGCTTTGCCATACTGACCTTTGTTGGCAAAGTGATGTCCCTCCTTTTTAATATACTGTCTAGTTTTGTCATAGCTTTCCTTCCAGGGAGCAACTGTCTTCTAATTTCATGGTTGAAGTCACCATCCACAGTGATTTTGGAGCCCAAGGAAATAAAATCTATCACTGTTTCCACTTTTTCCCCCATCTAGTTGCCATGAAGTGATGGAACCAGACGCCAGGATCTTCGTTTTTCGAATGTTGAGGTTTAAGCCAGCTTGTTCATTCTCTTTCACTCTCATCAAGAGACTTTTCAGTTCCTTTTCAATTTCTGCCTTTAGAGTGGTATCATCTGCATATCTGAGGTTGTTGATATTTCTCCCAGGAATCTTGATTTCAGCTTGTGAATTCATCCAGCCCAGCATTTGGCATGATGGACCCTGCATGTAAATTAAATAAGCAGAGTGACAATATACAGCCTTATAAGCAGAATGACAATAATATAGCCTTGATGAACTCCTTTCTCAATTTTGAACCAGTCCATTGTTCTGTATCCAGTTCTGACTATTGCTTTTTGACCTGCATACAGGTTTCTCAAGAGCAGGTTAGGTAGCCTGGTATTCCCATCTCTTTCAGAATTTTCCACAGATTTTTGTGACCCACACAGTCAAAGATTTTAGTGTAGTCAATGAAGCAGAAATATTTCTGAAACTCTCTTGCTTTTTCCATGATCCAGCGGATGTTGGCAATTGGATCTCTGGTACCTCTGCCTTTTCTAAATCCAGCTTGACTATCTAGAAGCTCTTGGTTCACATACTGCTGAAGCCTAGCTTTAAAAATTTTGAGAATTACCTTGCTAGCATGTGAAATGAGCTCATATATACCATAGTTTGAACCTTCTTTGTCATTATTCTTGTTTGGTTTTGGAATGATAAGTGACCTTTGTGGCCACTGTTAAGTTTTCTAAAATTGTTGACATATTGAGTGCAGCACTTTAACAGCATCAGCTTTTAAGATTTTAAACAACTCAGCTAGAATTTCATCACCATCCCTAGCTTTGTTTATAGTAATGCTTCCCAGAGCCCACTTGTCTTCACATTCCATTATGTCTGGTTCTAGGTGAATGATTCACCATTATGCTTATCTGGGTCATTAAGACCTTTTTTGTATAGTTCTGTATATTCTTGCCACCTCTTCCTAATCTCTTTGGCTTCTTTTATGTCCCTGATATTTCTGTCCTTTATTAATCATCCTTGCATAAAATATTCCCTTGGTAATCACCAATTTTCTTGAAGAGATTGCTAGCCTTTCCCATTCTATGATTTTCCTCTATGTTTTTGCATTGTTCACATAGAAGTCTTTTTAAAAAAAATCTCTCCTTGCTATTCTCTGGAACTCTGACTTCAGTTTGTATATCTTTCCCTTTCTCCTTTGCCTTATGCTTGTCTTCTTTCCTCAACTATTTGCAAGGCCTCCTCAGACAACCATTTCACCTTTTTGCATTTCTTTTTCTTGGGATGGTTTTGGTCACTGTCTCTTGTGAAATGTTATGAACCTCTGTCCATAGTTCTTCAGGCATTTGTCTACCAGATCTAATCTCTTGATTCAACTCACTACCTCCACCATATAATCATAAGGGAATTAATTTAGGTCATACCTGAAAGGCCAAGTGGTTTTTCTTACTTTCTCCAATTTACGCCTGAATCTTGCAACTATGAGCTGATGATCAGAGCCACAGTCAGTTCCAGGTCTTGTTTTTTGCTGACTGTATAGAACATCTCCATCTTCAGCTGCAAAGAGTATAATCAATCTGATTCTTGTATTGACCAACTGGTGATTTCCATGTTTACAGTCATGTGTTTTGTTGTTGGAAGTATATGTTTGCTAGGATCAGTGTGTTCGCTTAACAAAACTTTGTTAGCCTTTGCAGTGTTTCATTTGGGAGCTCAAAAACTTTTAGAAGATACAACTTTGTAGAGGAAAGAAATCTAGAAAGTAAAGTGGATATGGGAACAGCTAGAGTTGAGAGATCAGTGATCCAAATTCTTAGAATCTGAAGGCAAATGGAAAGTACTGTATATGGCTTGGTTTGTGAAAGATAAATGTGCATTCACTCCCAAAGCTTAAGCCTAACTATAGACTGAGAGTGTTCAAATTTCTACCTTCAGGTCACATGTTTCCTATAAACCTGAGACTCCAACATTCAATTATCCACTTGGCATTTCTACTTGGATGTCTCATAAGCATTTCAAGGTTACTATGGCCTAAACATTGCCCTTAGCTTCCTCCTCTAGCCTGGCTCATGTCAGGTTTTTTTCCATCTCTGTAAATGGTACCACCATTGATTCAGTTACTGAAGCCAGAAAACTGCAAGTCATTCTTGACTCTTCCTTAGTCCTCATTCTCCACATTTAATTCATTAGCAAGTCCTGTCAATTCACTTTTAAAAATATACCTCAACTCCATCTATTTTTCTCAATCTTGAGAACTCCTATTCTATCAATATCACCACCATGTTTTACCCAAACTTGTCAATAGCCTACAGATTAGTTTCATCATTTTTTTGGGTTGCCCCTATGATTTATTTCCCATCACAGCCAGAAGGATTAAAAAAAAAAAAAACCTTATGTCAGTTTTCTGCTTATGTTCACTGTTCTTAGGATAAACTATGCTGTTAGTCATGAATTATATGTGCCTGTATAATCTGGCTCATTCTCCTCCACATCAGCAGCTACTTTTTCATCTTTAAAATATCTAGGTTTAACATCTTTTCAAGTCTCAAAACACAGCCACTTATTTAGGCCACAAGATTTTCTGCTTTTTCTCTATATGGAATATTCTTTTCCCATCAGATTTCACTATGGTTTGCCTCTATTATCAGTCCTCAGCTTAAATTCCACTTCATCAAAATGTCTTTGTCATGACTACCCTGTGGAAACTCAGACCTATCTCTCGATCTGTATCATGACATCCTTTAATTTTCCTTGTAGCTTTATGTTAGTCAGTTAGTTATAGTTATTGTTAGTTAGTCAGTTATTGTCTAGATATTGATTAATTTAACTGTGAATAGCTAGTGTTGTCCACTTGAATCTGAGCTTTCAGAAGATGGCCTTGAGGCAGGAGATAGATTGGCCCCAGATTGAGCAGCTGGAGTTCATCCCTTGTGGACAGAGCAAGATAATAAAGGAGGCTAGGTCCTGCCCAGATAAAATATAAAGACCACATGTTTCTCATTCTCTAAGTCAAGTTCCTTGGAGGTCAAAAGGGAAATAATGTTAATCTACCCATAGATCTCTATGCTGGAATCCATCTTGATTGAGAGATACATGCACACACGTGGGAGGATCCAGAGATATACGAAAAACAGACTCAGAACCAGGCAAGTCAAAATGATTGGCCAAAGAAAACCTGAAAGAAATGCTCCACTTAAGTGGTTTAAATTGACAGGAGGATACAGTTCTCTCTCTGAGTCTGCCCATGTGTCTATCTACATGTACTGTACTTTTTTACTTCTAATAAAATCTTCACTTTTTCACTACTTTCCGTTTTTATGGGAATTCTTTCTGTAAAGCCAAAGGGCCAGGGCCTTGTCACCAACTACTGGTCTAATGGCTAGGATTCGGCATTCTCACTACTGTGGTCCAAACTCAATCTCTGGCTGGGAACCAAAACTCTGCTTCAAGCTGCTGCCGGCCAAGACCACCTGAGATCAGACTTTACCTTCTTGTGGGATCCACTGCCCCTACACAGGGCTAGCACATAATAGGCATTTGCTATGTCTTTGTTGATGCATAGATTTGTGGGCTTAAACCTCAGCCACTTGGAGAACTAAATATATTTTTGACCATATCAAGATAACAGGATCGAGAGTAAAAGCTTCAGGAGTGACGACTTTGAAAATCACTCTCTATTTAATGTATAACCTTTAAAGATTTTGAAGAAAAAAATCTCATTAGTTTATTGTCATACCTCCATCTGTATAAGATTCGCTTATTGATATGGGTTCCAGATCAATAGTGACAGCTATTTTTCTGACATTTTCCCAGAGGACTTCTTGATCCACATTCTGCTCCTGAAACCTATGGGTAAAATACACACCCTCCTACTATACCCCTGCATGTATAATAAGGAAAAAGAAATCTGACTCCATATTAGATCTCTTCCTTTAAACTTTGTGCTCTGCTGCCTGTGCTTAGTTATTCTGACTCTGCATCTTTTATAAAAGAATGTTGCCTGCAGCCTGAAATATACAGGATAACTTATTCTCAGGGCTCTGACCTTTAAGAGCACATTCATAAAGAGATAAAAAGTTGCAGAACAGAGAATAGTTTTTGTCTTGTTGGAGGTTTATGAGACCCATGTGGACATGACCCGACCTCTGTGGACAGTTGCAAGAAAAAAGGAATCTGACATCCAAGAAGTTTGCAGCAACAAAGCACTTATGTCCAGTCCCTCTCCTTGCCTTTAAAAGGGCTTTACTGAAAACCTTTGGGGAGTTAGGAACCTTTTGCCCATGAGCCACCTATCTCTTTGTAGAGCCTTGTAATAAAACTTTCTCTGCTCCTAACTTTGATATTTTGGTTTGTTTGACCTTACTGTGCATTGGGCACAAGAATTTATGTTCAGTAACACAAGGAATCCAAAATACAGTGCTGAATACAGCTTTTCTCAAAAGTGTTTGTGTAACTTCAATAGCCTCTGACCCCAGATTTTCTCATCTGTAAAATAATACAAAGGGAGGAGGGATTTGGAAATACATTTCTTAAGATTTTTTTCAAAAATATTTTTGATTCCAGAAGACAGATTTACTTCCTTTTAACCTGCAGTCTGGGCTGGAAGAAGCACAAGCTGGAATCAAGATTTCTGGGAGAAATATAAATAACCTCAGATATGCAGATGACACCACCCTTATGGCAGAAAGTGAAGAGAACTAAAAAGCCTCTTGATGAAAGTAAAAGAGGAGAGTGAAAAAGTTGGCTTAAAGCTCAACATTCAGAAAACTAAGATCATGGCATCTGGTCCCACCACTTCACGGGAAATAGATGGGGAAACAGTGGAAACAGTGGCTGACTTTATTTTTTGGGCTACAAAACCACTGCAGATGGTGATTGCAGCCATGAAATTAAAAGACGCTTACTCCTTGGAAGGAAAGTTATGACCAACCTAGACAGCATATTAAAAAGCAGAGACATTACTTTGCCAACAAAGGTCTGTCTGGTCAAGGCCATGGTTTTTCCAGTGGTCATGTATGGATGTGAGAGTTGGACTGTGAAGATAGCTGAGTGCTGAAAAATTGATGCTTTTGAATTGTGGTGTTGGAGAAGACTCTTGAGAGTCCCTTGGACTGCAAGGAGATCCAACCAGTCCATCCTAAAGGAGGTCAGTCCTGGGTGTTCATTGGAAAGACTGATGCTGAAGCTGAAACTCCAGTACTTTGGCCACCTCGTGTGAAGAGTTGACTCATTGGAAAAGACCCTGATGCTGGGAGGGATTGGGGGCAGGAGGAGAAGGGGACGACAGAGGAAGAGATGGCTGGATGGCATCACCAACTCGATGGGCATGAGTTTGAGTAAACTCTGGGAGTTGGTGATGGACAGGGAGGCCTGGCGTGTTACGATTCATGGGGTTGCAAAGAGTCGGACACGACTGAGCGACTGAACTGAACTGAACTGAACCTACACTAGGAGGCACTAATGTTCAGTGTGGTGTTTCCAACCTTATTGTACTTGTTTTCTCCTCTAATATTTTTTGTCATAGATACCGGCCACCTACAGAATTGCTTATTGGTGTCTTTATTTGGACAGATTCACTTTTGCTTTGTTTACACTCCCATATGTGAAAAAACAGAATCAATGGTCATAATAAGAATTTAAACATAAAAGTTGAAAAAATACATTAAAAATTTAAGTATAATTATTTGTCTCCCTTCAATAATTATTTAATCCTTAGAAAAACATGGTTAAATTGCACAATAAGATATGGGTTAAAATTCTAGCTCTTTCAAATTTGAGCTGGAGGAATTGGAACACATTTTTTTTTTTTTTTTTTTTTTTTAGATTTCATTTCTTTAGTAGCAGAGCAGAAGTATACATATGTGTATATATACCTACATATATGAACACACAGGAACAGATAGAGACAAACAAGTAGGTAGGCATACAGGTAAGTATAGAAAGAAAGAAAGATAAATAGAAAGAAAGACAGAAAGATCAATGGGCAGACAGACTCGGAAGAAGGGTTAGCTGGTAAATGAGGAGAATTCAAAGTTAATACTTCTTTCTTGAATTTTGAGTCCTTCTTCTTGCCTAAGGCAGAGAACCAAATAGAAAAAAGAGAAAAAGAAAGAAAGAATGGAGGGAGGAAACAAGAAAGAGAGAGAAAGAAAAGGAAGAAGAAGGAGAGGGACAAAAGAGAAAGAAAGGAAAAATAGAGAAAAAAGAAAGAAGGAAAAGAGAGAAAAAAGAAAGAAAAAAGGAAAAGAGGGAGAAAGAGAGAACGCAATTCTTCCATGTTTATGGAAAACATGTTAACACATTTACCAAATGAAGAGATGCATCAAAAACTCTTGGTGTGCAAATGCAAAAAAAAAAAAAGACTTTAAAAGTTGCATTGTCACTGTGGCTATTTACAATAGCAGCTTATTAAAGTTGTTAATACTTACTATGGCTGCATCTGTTATATTTAGCAACAAGAGGGATATTCACCAAAATAGATACTCACAGAATAGAATGAGAATCTTTTCACTACTCTGCCTCAATTTGGACCGAATTATTTTTCTCTGTCTTATGTTTGTGTTGCAAACAAGCCTGGTTCTTAAGGCTTTTACTTTAATACTTATTCAGTTAGTATCCTTACAACTCCAAGATGTGTTCCCAGCCTTGAGCTAACTTAAACCTGGCCCGTGGTTCAAAGCTAACTTTGTACATTCTACACAAAGCATCAGCTGGCTTTCTCAGCAGACTCTGCTGAATTCCCTTCCTGTTACAATGTTTTCTTTTTACCTAGTATTACTTTTTGTTGAATGTGTAAAGTAGTCTTTGCCAGTGATGCAGTCTGCAAGGATATGAGAAACTTTCTAATTCCATCTTGAGTAACTTTAGATCTACAAAAGAGTTATGGTACAATAGACTTTCCCTGGACCCACAAAGCAATGATGAGTTTTTCATTATTTTCCCATGCTTATAAATAAAAACTTTCTCAAACACATAGTCAACCAAAGATTCCTCTTTTTGCACTTATCTATTCTTTTCTCATTCTTCAAATTAAGCTGTGTTCTGAATTTCAATCTTATTGCCAAAATCTTGGCTCCATGAATATTTCAGCCTGGCAAATTATATTCATCAGAGTGAACTGAATCTGAAAACCCTTCTAAATGACCTCTGAAAGAAAACAGCTCCCGGCAATTAAAAGTGAATAATTTGTAATCATCATATATTGACTAAGATTGGTCATAATATTTATAAATAACCATAGAAACACATGACTAATAGGATCTACACAGTTGCTTCCAAACCTCCTTTCATCACCAAGGGAGTCACATAACACTTATAATCTGAAATGCCAGGTGATGGCAAATATTACTTACATGGAGATAGAGCAATTAGACCTGCTGGAGTGAGTCCTCAAAAAGTTATTTTGCAAGCAGTTGAGCCACATGCAAGCAGAGTCTTGATGACCCAGGACTGATGAAACCTCTGTGCAACCATGCCCACATAGTTGATAAAAGGTATTTCAGAAATGGCAGAAATAGAAATACTTTACAGTCTATCCTCTAAGATAGTGGAGACAAACTTCATACATGGAATGAAGTCCTTCATTCAGGATCAAAACAAATTCAGTCATGTCTCAGGTAAAAAACCAAGGTGCCATGTGAGTGTCATGTCAGCAGACAGCTGTAAAGCCAGGTGTTGGGGGGACTAACACTATTTGAGAAAGTTATTTCTGCCTTAAGCTTGGTATATGAAGTCACATTGGAAAATGCATTGTCCCATATCACTTACCCAAGAGTGACTTCAGGAGCCTAGAAGTAAAATTTGTCTCTGGAATATAATGAATGCAAGCTGGTTTTACATGCTCTGAAGCATTAAACCTGTGTGTGTGTTCGTACTTGACAACATCACACTGTCCCAACCTCTGTTTATTCAACACTTTTCTATCAAACATTATATATCATGGGTTCTAATCTAAGTGTTGGAGATACGGTAGTCAAACATCGGATGACCCCAACTTAAATGTGAGAATGGCTTTAAGTTAGTGGTTGGAAATAATTGCCCTTAATGACAAATGACACTATAGTGTTAGTTAGTAACAGATTACAGATTCAATCTCAGTCTATGTTAGTTTGGAAATACCTGCTTATGAATAAAGTGGCCAGGCTGGAATTCTTCATTATCTTCTTATTTAAGTCTTTTACAACAATGTGATTCTATTTGAAGTTTATAGAATTATTTAGCCTTAGACAGGGGTTCCTTTGTGGCTCAGTTGGTAAAGAATCCGCCTGCAATGCGGGAGACCTGGGTTGGATCCCTGGGTTGGGAAGATCCCCTGTAGAAGGGAAAGGCTACCCACTCCAGTATTCTGGCCTGGAGAATTCCATGGACTGTATAGTCCATGGGGTTGCAAAGAGTTGGACACAACTGAGAGACTTTCACTTCACTTAAACCTTAGACAAAACCTCTGTATATTAGACTATAGTTAATTAAAGTTGAAAAACATATATTCCTCAAGAGTAGGGGTTCTGAATTTATTTATTTTTTTGGCTTTTAATAATACTGGGAAGGCACTGAATACATTTTCAACAAAATTAAACAAAATGAATCATTTTGTTGCTTTGTTTCTTCATTTGGCACATTTAAGGCCTGTAAGTTAAGAGACCAAATTGCTATTGTTCTTTCCTGTGTTGTTGTTGTTTAGTCACTAAGTTGTGTTCAACTCTTTTGTGGACTGTAGTCCACCAGGCTCCTCTGTCCGTGGGATGTCCCAGGCAAGAATATTGGAGTGGGTTGTTGTTTTCTTCTCCAGGGGCTTTTTGTTACAGGATCTTTCAAAGACAGGGATAATACAGGCAAAATCCTTTTGTGTGTGTATTGAGAGTATGTTGTAGACATGATTTTCTCTTACTTCTAAGACAGTTCCTCAAAGGCAAAGATACTCTGAAACAAGCACAGAGCATGCAATCATCAAAATCTGGGAAATCAATATGTGCACAATAATATTATCTAATCTACAAAGTTCTTCCAATCTTGCCAATTGCTTGCCACAACCCCACCCTGCCCCGCAATGCACACACATACACACGTTATTTTTCTGGACCAGGATCAATCAAAGATCCAATGCTGTCATGTCTCTCTAGTGATAATTCATCTGGAATTATTTCAGACCCTGCTTAGCTCTCCATGACCAGATCATCCCTGGACAGTACAGGATAGTCACCTTACAATCAGAAAAATCAGTGCCCTGATTTTAGACATGTTTCCCCATAATCAAACTCAGGTTGTGTGTTTCTATTAGAAATCCACATAAGCAATGCTGACTTTCTCTCATGCCTGGAGAATGGGCTTTAAAATGAAAACTCACAAATATCAGGCAATGTGACCTGGGGAAAATTATATAACTTCTCTGGACTCCAGCTTCTTTACCTGTAAAATAGGGACTTTAGTAAGTAATTCACATTGTTGTTAGGAAATTATATAATATAATAAATTAGTGAAAGTAATATCTGGCATATATAACCCGTCAACAGATCCTAAGTAGTCACTGCGTCTATCTTAGAAGATGGACATAAGTAAACCTTCAGAAATCATTGTTAATATCCAGGTTTCCTAATACCTCATCAAGAAACTAGCAGAATCCTTGTGATTTGTCATTAGTTTTGGCAAAACATTTAGCAGAAGGAGTGCCGTAATTTTGGTGAGAAGGTCTGAGATCGCTAGTAGCTTACCCAGGAGATGAAAGGAAAGCTTACCTTCACCAGGTATCTGGTATTGATCAAGGTGCTTTAGATGAATGGGCTATTGGATTCTTACTTATGAAAGAGTTACAGTAAAAGATGAAGAAAGAGATTTATGTATGTTTAGAAATGTTCACAAGATCACATAGTCTGTAAATGACAGGGGTCATATTTGAATATATATTGGAATGACTTCTATGCCTCAGTACTTTCTAATAGATGAATGAACAAGGGCCTCTATTCGTAACCTGCTCAAGGTCATTATTTTGGGATATGTTAGGAAATGTTGCTATCAAGGGTGAATGCCTTGATCTTGAATTTCCTAGTCTTAAATTTCCCAGAACTGTGAGAAATAAATTTCTATTGTTCATAAGCTATCCAGTCCATGGTATTCTATTATAAATGCCTGAACTAAGACACCATATTCATGATACTGTCTTGCAATCCATGAACACTGGCTGTTCTTCCATTTTTAATGTCAATAGTTTTTGATAATTAGAAAATTAAGTCTAGGTAAATGCCAGAAGAAATATCAAAAGCATCAGATATGCAGATGATATCACTCAGAAATGGCAGAAAGTGAAGAGGAACTAAAGACACTCTTGATGAGGGTGAATGAGGAGAATGAAAAAGCTGGCTTAAACTCAACATTGAAAAAAAACAAAGAAACTCAACAAAGAAAAAACAAATGTCTCATCATTTCATGGCAAATTGAAAAGGAAAAAGTAGAAGATGTGACAGATTTTATTTTCTTGGACTCCAAAATCACTAGGGATAGTGATTATAGCCATGAAATTAAAAGACACTCGCTTCTTGGAAAGAAAGCTATGATAAACCTAGACAGCATATTAAAAAGCAGAGACATCACTTTGTGACTAAGGTCTGTATAATCAAAGCTATGGTTTTTCCAGGAGTTATGTACAGATGTACATAAAGACCATAAAGAAGGTTAAGCACAGAAGAATTGATGCCTTCAATTGTAGTGCTGGAGAAGGCTCTTGAGAGTCCCTTGGGCTGCAAGGAGATCAAACTAGTCAATCCTAAAGAAAATCAACCCTCAATGTTCATTGGAGTGACTGATGCTGAAGTTGAAGCTTCAATCCTTGGCCACTGGATGCGAAGAGCCGACTCATTGGTTAAGACCCTCATGCTGGGAAAGATTGAAGGTGAAAGGAGATGAGGGCAGCAGAGGATCAGATGATTCGATAGCATCACTGACCCAATCAAAATGAATCTGAGCAAACTCTGGGAGATGGTGATGGACAGGGAAACCTGGCGTGCTGCATTCCTTGGAGGTGCAAAGAGTCAGACAGGGCATAGTGACTGAACAAAAACAATAACAAAATGATTTGTAGAGCTGAATTTGTTTAGGGTTCTTTCTGTTGTCATGTGATTTTGATTCTGTATGTAGCCTTTCTCGTCTCAATTTTGAAATACTAAAAAATTCTGTAAGGATTTCTGTTTGTTCCAATTCAGTTCAGTTCAGTTCAGTTCAGTCTCTCAGTCATATCCGACTCTGTGACCCCATGGACTGCAACAAGCCAGGCTCCCTGTCTATCACCAACTCCCAAAGCTTGCTCAAAATCGTGTCCACTGAGTCAGTTATGCCACCCAACCACCTCATCCTCTGTCGGCCCCTTCTCCTCCTGCCTTCAATCTTTCCCAGCATCAGGGTCTTTTCCAATGAGTTATCTCTTTGCATCAGGTCGCCAAAGTATTGAAGTTTCAGCTTCAGCACCAGTCCTTCCAATGAATATTCATGACTGATTTCCTTTAGGATGGACTGGTTGGATCTCCTTGCTGTCCAAGGGCCTCTCAAGAGTCTTCTCCAACACCACAGTTCAAAAACATTAATTGTTCGGTGCTCAGCTTTTTTTATAGTCCAACTCTCACATCCACACATGACTACAGGAAAAACTGTAACTTTGGCTAAACAGATCTTTGTCAGCAAAGTATTGTCTCTGTTTGCTTTTTAATATGCAGTCTATGTTTGTCATAGCTTTTCTTCCAAGGAGCAAATTTCTTTAATTTCATGGCTACAGTCACCATCTGTAGTGATTTTGGAGCCCAAGAAAATAAAGTCTGTCACTGTTTCCATTGTTTCCCCATCTATTTGCCATGAAGTGATGAGATTGGATGCCATGTTCTTAGTTTTTTTGAATGTTGAGTTTTAAGCCAGCTTTTTCACTTTCCTCTTTCACTTTCATCAAGAGGCCCTTTAGTTCCTCTTTGCTTTCTGCTATAAGGGTGGTGTCATCTGCATATCTGAGGTTACTGATATTTCTTCTGGCAATCTCTATTCCAGCTTGTGCTTCATCCAGCTTGGCATTTGCATGATGTACTCTGCATATAAGTTGAACCAGCAGGGTGACAATATACAGCTTTGACATACTCCTTTCCCCATTTGGAACCAGTCCATTGTTCCATGTCTGGTTCTAACTGTTGCTTCTAAACCTGCATACAGGTTTCTCAGGAGACAGGTTAGGTGGTCTGGTATTCCCATGTCTTTCAGAATATTCCACTCTTTGTTGTGATCCACACAGTCAAAGGCTTTAGAGTAGTCAAAGAAGCATAAGTAGATGTTTTTCTGGAATTTCTTATTTTTCTATGATCCAATGGATGTTGGCAATTTGATCTCTGGTTTCTCTGTCTTTTTTAAATCCAGCTTGAACATCTGGAATTTCTTGTTTCATGTACTATCGAAGCCTGTCTTGGATAATTTTGAGCATTTTACTCTGCTAGTGTGTGAGATGAGTGCTATTGTGGGCTCTTTGTTTAGACCTACAAGTTTGGAGGTTGGCGATTGGTGTCATAAAAAACTAACCCTAAATATTTTTGTTTTATTAATGGTGAGAAAAGGGTGGAGAAAAAGAGTTTTCTTTATTCTTCCTTTCTACTACTCTGCTTTGTATCTAAGAAGAAGTGTGGTTATGGCTGCAACTGTGTATTGAAAAGATGAGTCAGGCTAGGACCTGGGACCCTTTGCTGCAATACTGCGATGCTTGCACCTGGGCAAACCTCTGCATGAATGATAAAAATACAAAGAAACCATAATGGCACTAAAAATAACTGCACACACGTGCAACTGGGGAAAATTGTGGGTAAAAAATGCAAAGAGACCAAAAACCCGACTGCCACTTTTGAAGAGCATGGAGCAAAAAAGCAGGGATCAGGAATAAAACAGGGTACTACTACACTTGAGCTCTTGTACACAACAGTACCTAAAGGGCAGGCAAACCACCTAAACCACCCTTCCAGCTCAATTCCTGGACATACCCCTGCCTTCATCCCATAAAAGGAAAAAACTCACCACATCCCTTCTAGGAGCTAGCAAGCAAAGGAATTTGTTGTTTTTTCGTGCTCCCTGCTGATACCATAGGGACCCTAATAAAGCCTTGCCTGAATTTCTTGTCTGGCCTCTAATCGATTTCTATTGATTAAAGAGGTCAAGAACTTTGGTCAGTAACAAAGGCAGTGATTAGTTTCTTAAACTGTCTCATGTTTATGTTTTTAAGAGATGCTAAATGTGAAAAAGTTACAGGGATCCAAAATTCATACTTACGAGCTGTCCAAGTATTTCAACTACAACCATTCAGTTCAGTTCAGTTCAGTCGCTCAGTCGTGTCCCAACTCTTTGCGACCCCATGAATTGTAGCACGCCAGGCCTCCCTGTCCATCACCAACTCCTGGAGTTTACTCAAACTCATGTTCATCAAGTCGGTGATGACATCCAGCCATCTCTACAACCATTACTGCTACTTAAACTGCAATTATTAGGAAGATCTAACCAAAAACCTATAAGCCCCAGGTGCCATGCTAAGAGTTTTAAATGCACAGCTGATATCTTCATAGCAACAATATTAAACGTGTATTATTATTACTACCTCTATTTTAAAGATTAAGAAAATTGAGGCATAAGTAACTTGCCCAAATTTAGGCAGCATTAACATCCTGAAATAAGTTTCCAGCCAAAGTTTATGTACAATGCTCTAGACTCCATGTATATTCCACTTGAAGGCGTGCAGGATCACACTGGTTGAGTTAGGACATTTCTGCAGGTTGTTGCCTAGCATCTTGAGGGGCTATTGAAAGGAACAACATCCCTTTGAACTTTTTTTTTTCGGTTGTATGGGTTGTGGAATCTTAGTTCCCTGACTCGGGTTCAAATGCAGGCCACCAGAGATTTTCCCCCTTTTCACTTTTACTCTTGTAGTTTTGCTTATTTGAAACAGTCTCCTTTCTATTTAAACACTCATACCAATTCATCTGCTAATGCCTAACTTCTTTTTCCACCTCTGGGGAATTCTTCATTTTCTCTCAACCACAATTATATCCCTGTTCTCTGACCTTTGGTAGACCTGAGAACGTAAAGGGGTTTATGAGATCACCTCTCTGAACCTCCTCATTTTTCACATTGGGAAACTGAAGCCCAGTAGTGCTAAGTCATAGAACTAAAGATTTATTGGTACCCAGGGCTGAGGTTTCCAACAAAGTCCTCTTTCCGTTGTATGTTACATTGTTCTTAAATCAGAAAATGTGATGTTTGATCATATGTTTTCTTCTTTTACTTTATGAATGTGTAGACTTCTTTTCCAAGTAGGCTGTGATGACCATAATGTCAGGAACTTCCCCATATATGTCATAGAATCACATTATTGGACAATAGGCTCTTAAAAATATGCTTGTAGAATTAAATCTTGTGTCCAAGAACAGGTTATCACAATTCCAAAGAGAATGGATTTTAGTATTAAACAATTTGCTTCTTGCAAGCATGAATTCTCTCAACCAAGCCTAGGAGATACTGGTTGAGCTTTGTATACAGACAATGCATTGTATTCATGATGTATTCACTGTATATTCATGTGTCCTAGTGAAGAAAATTATTCACAAGTGGATTTCAATCCTCAGGCAATTAACAGACATTATTTTTGCTACAACTTATTATATATACAGTTAGGACAATGCCTGTAAGATGAACTTTTTAGATGAGTGGATTGTGTGATAGGATAGAAAGAATGGTAGCCTGTGTATGTAAGTGGTAAGGGGCATACGACAGAGTCAAGTTACAAATGGCTATTTATTGAAATACACTGGAATCTTGTAATGTTAATAGATGTTTCTCTAGATGAAGATAGGCATAGTTGTTTTGCAGTTGTGATTAAATTATTTATTGCTTGCTTGCTTATACAGTTTTAGTCTTTTAATACCTTTGAGCATGTTGCCCATAGAACCAATATTTAAAAGTTTAAGGATATTTTAAAAGTTTAAAAGTGTTTAAAAAGGTACCAAAAGGATGAGAACACTGTTGTAACTACTGGTTTATCAGTGAAAGAGTGTGAAAACTGGAAATATATTTTTTAATTCATCCTTGACTAAATGTCAAATGTAACCACAGGAAAGCCACCAACCTTATTCAATTTTTTAATAAGAAAATTTGAAATAATGAGCATCAAAATTTGAGCTTTGAGTAATCTGGTGGGTCTGTCAATCAAGGAACTCCAGCGTGGCCAAGTGGGGAGAGGGGCCAATGATAGGCTCTCCTTGGAATCTTGAACAGAATAGCAAAAAGACCTAAAACAGCTGGAACAAATTCACCCAGAAGTAGAAACCTTCCATTTCATTTTGTTGGAGAACTGAGGAAAGTTTAGCAACTAGTCACTTTCTTGGTGCCAGAAGATTAAAGTTAGATCTTCACTAAGTATGTATCTTGTCAACACAAAGTTGAGTTTCCAAGTTTATTTACTACAATTGGAAAAGAAAATTTTGTTAATGTTGAGACTTTAATAATAGTTTTAAAAATCATTAACTCCTAACATTGAGATTTTAGATTCAAGGCATTAGATCTGATAGAGTGCCTGAAGAACTATGGATGGAGGTTCACAAAGCTGTTCAGGAGGTGGTGAGCAAAGCCATCTCCAAGAGGAAGACATGCAAAAAGGCAAAATGGTTGTCTGAGGAGGCCTTCCAAATAGTTGAGAAAAGAAGACAAAGTAGAAGAAGAAAGATATATCCATCTGAATGCGAAGTTCCAAAAAATATCAGGGAGAGGTACAAAAACCTTCCTAAGTGATCAGTGCAAACAAATAGAGGAAAACAATACAATGGGAAAAACTAGAGATCTCTTCAAGAAAATTAGAGATACCAAGGGAACATTTCATGCAAAGATGGGCACAATAAAGGACAGAAACAATATGGACCTAACAGAAGCAGAAGATATTAATAAGAGGTGGCAAGAATACACAGAAAAACTGTACAAAAAAGATCTCGATGACCCAGACAACCATGATGGTGTGATCACTCACCTAGAGCCAGACTTCCTGGAGTGAAAAGTGGGCCTTAGGAAGCATGACTTTAAACAAAGCTAGTGGAGGTGATGGAATTCCAGCTGAGCTATTTCAAATCCTAAAATATGAAGCTGTGAAAGTGCTGCACTCACTATGCCAGCAAATTTGGAAAACTCAGCAGTGGCCACAGGACTGGAAAGGTTAGTTTTCATTCCAATCCCAAAGAAAGGCAATGTCAAGAATGTTCAAAGGACTGCACAATTACACTAATCTCACACACTAGCAAAGCAGTGCTCAAAATTTTCCAAAATAGGTTTCAACAGTACATGAACAAAGAAATTCCAGATGTTCAAGTGAGATTTAGAAAAGGCAGAGGAACCAGAGATCAAATTGCCAACATCCATTGGATCAATAGAAAAATCAAGAGAGTTCCAGAAAAACACCTACTGCTGCTTCATTGACTATGACAAAATCTTTGACTGTGTGGGTCACAACAAACTATGGAAAATTCTTAAAGAGATGGGAATACCAGACCACCTGACCTGCCTCCTGAGAAACCTGTATGCAGGTCAAGAAGCGACAATTAGAACTGGACATGAAACAACAGAATGGTCCCAAATTGGGAAAGGAGTACGTCAAGGCTGAATAGTGTCACTTTGTTTATTTAACTTATATGCAGTGTACATCATGCAAAATGCTGGGTTGTATGAAGGACAAGCTGGAATCGAGGTAGCTTGGAGAAAAATCAACAACCTCAGATATACAGATGACACCACCCTTATGGCAGAAAGCAAAGAGGAACTAAAGAGCTTCTTATGAAAGTGAAAGAAGAGAGTGAAAAAGCTGGCTTCAAGCTCAACATTCAAAAAGCCAAGATCATGGCATGAAGTCCCATCACTTCATGGCAAATAGATGGAGAAACAATGGAAACAGTGACAGACTTTTTTTTTGGGGGGGGGGGCTCCAAAATCACTGCAGATGGTTACTGCAGCCATAAAATTAAAAGAAGCTTGCTCCTTGGAAGAAAAGCTATGGCCTATCTAGACAGCATATTAAAAAGCAGAGACATTAACTTGCCTACAAAGGTCCATCTAGTCAAAGCTATGGTTTTTCCAATAGCCATGTATGGATGTGAGAGTTGGATCATAAGGAAAGCTGAGCACTGAAGAATTGATGCTTTTGAACTGTGGTGTTGAACTGTTGGTGTTGTGGATTTGAGAGTCCCTTGGACTGCAAGGAGAACAAACCAGTCAATCCTATAAAAAATTAGACCTGGATATTCATTGGAAGGACTGATGCTGAAACTGAAGCTCCAATAGTTTGGCCACCTGATGGGAAGAATAAACTTATTGGAAAAGACCTTGATGCTGGGAAGGACTGAAGGCAGAAGGAGAAGGTTGGGATAGTTGGATGGCATCACTGACTCCATGGATGTGATTTTGAGCAAGCTCTGGGAGTTGTTGATGGATAGTTAAGCCTGGAGTGCTGGAATCCATGGGGTCTCGAAGAGTCAGACACAACTGAGTGATTGAACTGAAAATTGAGATTAGGATTTGTTTGTTCAAATAAGTCTTATTTGTCAGAACGTTAGCTGTAAAATTTATGTTTATTCCTTTAAAGTTGCAAACTATTAATTGGATGTAGACTTTCTACACCAAGCTTGGTAATAATTAGCTGCCTAGAACAACCTTATATATCTCTCGTATCTTCTTAAAATTAGAACTATGTGTTCCTGCTTAGTCACTTCAGTCATGTTTAACTCTTTGCAGCCCCATCAGCTGTAGCCCTCCAGACTCCTCTGTCTATGTGATTCTCCAGGCAAGATTACTGGTGTCTGTTGGCATGCCCTCCTGCAGGGGATCTTCCCCACCCAGGGATGAAGCCTGTGTCTCTAATGCCTCCTGCATTGGCAGGTGAATTCTTTTACTACTAGCACCACCTGGGAAGCCCCCAAATTGAAAATATATCTAAAGACGTACCTCTGTGTGATTCAATTTTATAAATAAAACTGTCTCCAGTTGATCTGAGATCAGGGTGGAGTTACAACTTGTCATAACAATTCATCATTTCCGAGGAGGCTGTGGGAAATAGAGACTCTTCTTTCAAAAGACACACATGAAATCTCCAGGACCCAGAGCAGAAGCAGTGAAATGAAGTGATCTTTGGTCAGACCCACCTGATGATCTTGGAGCATCTCCTGAAGAGGCAGGAGGCAAATGGAGCTCACCCTGGGGACTGAGATGCTGGTGACAGCCAGTTTGGGGAGCTGATTCCAACACGTGGACACTGGTGCTGGCAAGGAGATTTTGGAATTTTCCCCCTAGCTTTTTAGTTTGGGACCAAGGCCCATCCCCACCCACCAGCATGTAGGAACCAACACTGGGACTGCTCAGGTGAAGTAACTAGCCATCTAGTACACAGCCCCACACACCAGAGTGCAGGCATTAGACCTGTGACCCCAGGACCCTGCAGCTAGAAACCTTGGGACCTGACTCCACCCACCAGTAGGCAGGTACCAGCCCCAGGACACCCTTGACCCTGGCCAGGAATATTCATATTAAATTAATTCTTCTGTTCATTATGAAGCCCTATTATGTTTGGAAACCATTAGTTTTTATAAAAGTGTTTATGAAATTAAAAGGAAACTAATTACACAAGAGTTTAGCCAGTGGTGATAAATGAAATTACTCCTTGATTCTTCACATATGGACGTACCTCAGTTGCAGTATTTTTTTAAAAAGTGGATTTAACTGTTTCTCTTTTTAAATCTTCATTTTATCTTGATTGGATATACCTTTGTTGATCAAGACATCTCTATTTCTCTTTAGCAGTCTTTCTCTAATCTGCTATTTCTTTTCTATTCTCACTGTTGTGTTTTCAGCTCAGTCTCCAGTTATTTCTCATTTTCCATTGTATTATTAGACTATGTTTCACAAACCTGTATCTGAAGTCCTTGGGCCCAGATATATTTCAGAATCTTTTTAGTATTTTATAATCATGATCATTATGCCGTATATTAGTGGGGTTTGAGTCAATATTTCATACTCAACACATTAATTTTCTGCAGTGAAACTAAATGGGGGGTAAGTGTTAGAAAAAGCTTCTTGCCTATTGAGGTCAGTTTTTGCCATGAGTCAGTTGCAAAAACCTTTGGGGTTTTAGAGTATTTGAAGAATATTGCTTCATAAATAAACTTACTTCTCACCTCTGATTCCTTTTTCTGTTTTAAAATGGCATTAAATATTTAATTGTTTTCCATTTGCTGGGCACTCCAGGAGATGCAAAGAGGAGGAAAACAAAACATCTGTCTTCAGAGATGTTTGTTTCTCATTAGGGAAAATAGGCATGAAGTGAAATATCATATGGGACAAAATGGAAGAAAGATATGAAGACATGAGGCTGTCATGCCACAGACTGAATAAAAGTCTATAAAGCATCACGGTTTGATGTGGAGAGCTGTTATGGTGTGAAGGGACTGCTGACAAATCCCTTTTTAGGGTCTCAGTGATTTGAGTGACCTACACAGACTCAAGGGACAGGCTGTTGAGTTACCTTTAATAATCTTATACCACATCCATGGATGATGGTAGATTTTCTCACAAATTCTCATTACTTCTTGTATTACTTATCTGTTTTACTTATCATTCTTTATGTCATCTCTATTTAAAACAAGTTGTATAACAGACAATGGAACTTCAGTGTTAATAAAAAATTTGAGTTAATTACTTACATGGCTGGAACCATCTGGGTGTTGCCAGGGTGACCCCGCTGAACTGTGCTGGACTTACAGGTCTGGGGTTACCTGGTTGTCAGCTGATATAGGCTACTCTGGCTTGGGAGACTGTGGCAGCTGGAACCACTTGGCTGTGTTTCAGGTGCCTTCATTCCCCAGCAAGCTATTACAAAGCATTTCCTTGTGGCAACGGTAGAGATGGAATAAAGCAAGTCCTAATGAGCAAGGCTGTTTTGAACTTCTGTTGTGTCACACCTATTAACATCCTATTGGCTTAAACAAGGTACATGGCTAAGCCAAAGTCAAGGGACAGAACAAACCACCCCATTCCCAGGTGGAAACTCAGTAAAAGTACATACATGGCAAAGGGAGTGGATGCAAAAATGGGTGAAGAATTGAGATAACTTTTGTGATCTTCTATGCTTCTCTTTGGAGAAATATCAATAATCTCAGATATGCAGCTGACACCATCCTTATGGCAGAAAGTGAAGAGGAACTAAAAAGCCTCGAAAAAGTGAAAAAGGAGAGTGAGAAAGTTGACTTAAAGCTCAATATTCAGAAAACTAAGATCATGGCATCTGGTCCCATCACCTCATGGGAAATAGATGGGGAAACAGGTGAAACAGTGGCTGACTTTATTTTTGGGGGCTCCAAAATCACTGCAGATGGCGATTGCAGCCATGAAATTAAAAAACGCTTACTCCTTGGAAGGAAAGTTATGACCAACCTAGAGAGCATATTAAAAAGCAGAGATATTACTTTGCCAAAAAAAGTCCGTCTAGTCAAGGCTATGGTTTTTCCAGTGGTCATGTATGGATGTGAGAGGTGGACTGTGAAGAAGGCTGAGCACCAAAGAATTGATCCTTTTGCATTGTGGTGTTGGAGAAGACTCTTGAGAGTCCCTTGGACTGCAAGGAGATCCAACCAGTCCATCCTAAAGGAGATCAGTCCTGGGTGTTCATTGCAAGGACTGATGCTGAAGCTGATACTCCAATACTTTGGCCACCTGATGTGAAGAGTTGACTCATTGGAAAAGACCCTGATGCTGGGAGGGATTGGGGGCAGGAGGAGAAGGGGACGACAGAGGATGAGATGGCTGGATGGCATCACCGACTCGATGGACATGAGTTTGAGTGAACTCCGGGAGTTGGTAATGGACATGGAGGCCTGGCGTGCTGCGATTCATGGGGTCTCAAAGAGTCGGACACGACTGAGCGACTGAACTGAACTGATGCTTCTATTTTCCAAATGTCCAATTTTAACCTTTAAGAAACAGAATGATATTCTCTGTCCTACTAACCTTGAATTATATTTCCTCTTCTTATAGAGACTCATTGTGTACGATGATCCCTTCGCTTAGGATGTCCTCCCCTCCCCCTTTAACCCTTTAAAGTCTAGCTGAAACGTGCATGGAGTTTTCTTTGTGAATGGTAGCCCCTGTGCTGAACAAAAGGCAGGTCAGTGTCTATTTCATCTCAGTATAATCCATCCATTATATTTTGTACCAATAGAATCCTGAAAAGAGTGTGGCCTATTTTGTGATTAGAAATCTCTGCCAAGAGGTTCACCATTAAAAATAAAGGTAATAGAAATGTGAATCACTTATTTTATGATTTTATAAAAAAGAAAATCAACAAATCATCAAAAGAGAACAAATTTGAATCATTAGGGCTCAGATCGCAATCCTTTTGGAATTGGGTATAAAAGTGGGAATATCAGACATTTTGAAGTCACCTGTGTTCACATTCTCATATTTTCACTTTACTCTCTGTGTAAACCTAGGCAGGGTATGGACTTTCTCAGGATTCATTTTCCTCCTTCTTTCATAGTGTATTGTGAAAATTAAATGAGGTATAAAAATTATGTTGAGGCAACAGGCACATTCAGACATTCTGAAATGTCAATTGCAATTCTTTTTCTACCTTCAAAGGAAAGGTAGCAAAGCAATCTGAAACAACATAATTTAGCCTTTCTTTAAGAAATTGCCATCCATTTCTGAATTAGTATCATTTAGGGTCATTCACTTTGAATTACTTACCTATCCTATCATTCCTCTAGCAACAGATGATGGAGTGCCTCGTGGCACACAACAGGAGAAAGTGAGGCTCACTGGCTACCAGTGGAGATCCTGGTCAGCTTATGTGACATCATCTTTCTCATGTGTCTGTCTCACTGCCCAGGTGGCTGACAAAACATAACCTGTAAACCCTCTGCAAGGTTTTTAGTGACATCTGGAGATATGTTGTTGTTTGATGTCCTGAGCCTATTCATCAAGGACCTTGTGGAGAAAACTACTTGTCTGTACTATTGTCTGCATAGAATTCAAATACACAGCACTTGGGCCAAAATAATTTGGCAGATTCAGGAGCAAGAAAGAAGAAAAATGATGGTGGTTCCAAAGTGACCCTAAACCCACACTGTACATTGCTCTGACATTGCTCGGCTACCCAGAGGCTTGCTGCTAGTTTTGTAGAGGCCCAAAACAGCCCTCTAATGGCTCTATGAAAGTGATTTATGGGCAGTAAAGGAATATCACAATACCAGTTATGTGGTCAAAGAGAAGCGAATTGCTAACCTTGGTACTTTGAGTTTTGGTTTGTCAATTATGTAAAGAAGCTCCCAACAGTGTGCTTGCCCCTCGAATATTAAACACCTGGCAACCAGCCACATCCTGTGGAGCTGAGATCTTGCTTTTGATTTGAAAAGCAGCATCATAGTTGGGTTTCTACTTAAGTGACTTTCAGCTGCATTTGAATTGCCTGCAGTTGAATAAAAATATGTGTTGCCAGGTGTTTTCCAAGTGAGGTTGCTCAGAAATCTGCCAGAGGAGTTGGGCACTGATTTGTTAAGATGTGTAATCAAGACAGGACTCACCAATCTCTAAAACAAATAATAAAAATAGAAAGACATGGTAATTATATAATAAATGGATTTTGTATTTTTAATGAGAACATGTGAAACCTGTATCTAAGGCTTGAGAAAAGCAGATATGAACTAAATAAAACCAAACTAAATTCCCTTGTAGCTCAGTTGCTAAAGAATCTGCCTGCAATACAGGAGACCTGGGTTCAATTCCTGAGTGGGAAAGATCCCCTGGAGAAGGAAATGGCAATCCACTCCAGTATTCTTGCCTGGAGAATCCCATGGACAGAAAAGTCTGGCAGACTACAGTCCATGGGTCGCAAGAGTCGGACACAACTTAGTGACTAAACCACTACCAAATAATGGAAGACCAGGAAGCAAGTACTTATTATTCTAGGAGAACTCTTACATTATTCTGGAATGAAAATATCATGGAGCGCCTTCTTGTGTGGGTTCATGCATGTGGCTGCTTTGATATAGTGGAAAAACTTATTAGGAGATAGCTCCTAGTTCTATGAGTTAGAGGAGATTCATATAGCATCTCGTGTGTACATTTCATGATGGGCATTTGTGGAAGTGAAGGGAAAGAAGCAGGATGGGGCAGAGGGAGGACGCAGTGTCCATGAGTTAGGGGCATGCTAGGAGTAGGTTGGCCCTATAGAACTGACCAAGTTGGGATGAAGGGGCTGCATCTCTATAATCCCCTTTTGGTCAGTCTTGGATGTAGGCTTCTCTGGGAGGAAACCTGGTCTTGAACAAGATAGTTTCTTCAATTGAAGCAGTCCCCAAAGAGGGTTGGCAGTTGAGGCTGTCTTCTTGAATCACTCCCAGCCTATGGATGAATAAGTTTATCCTTTAAGGGAGATTTGGACATCACAGGGTCCACCACATTATCTTACCACTTAATTTTTTTTCATACCAGCTAATTTTCTAATCCATAAAGTATATTTTTGTCATCTTCTATCTCAAAGCATCAAACAAGGGTAAGTGTCAGGTTCATAGATGTTTGCTTTTCTTTCAAAAAATGACAGTAATTTGAGTGTTCATGAATTCATTCAATTCAGTAAACATGTAAGAGATTGGGAGCACTTTGGTGAACAAAACAAAGTCCTTGTCCAGAAAGAGCTAACAAAATCATTCATGACTAATCCACCCAAGAAAGGTTATTGGTTTTGGCTACTTATGGGTTGCCCCTTGGTCAGTAAAATTTTGTTGTTGTTCAGTCACTAAGTTGTACATCCAACTTTTTCGGACCCTGTGAACTGCAGCTTGCCAGGCTTTCCTGTCTTTCACCATCTCCTGGAGTTTGCTCAAACTCATGTCCATTGAGTCAGTGATGCCATCCAACCTTCTGCAAAAGATCCATCCTCTGTTGCCCTCTTCTCCTCTTGCCCTCAATCTTTCCCAGCATCAGGGTCTTTTCCAATGAGTGAACACTTTGCATCAGGTGGCCAAAGTACTGGAGCTTCAACTTCAGCATCAGTCCTTCCAGTAAATATTCAGGGTTAGTTTCCTTTAGGATTGATTGGTTTGATCTCCTTGCTGTCCAAGGGACTCTCAAGAGTCTTTTCCAGTACCACATTCCAAAAGCATCAGTTCTTTGGTGCACCATCTTCTTTATGGTCCAGCTCTTACATCCATACATGGCTACTGGAAAAAGCATACAATTTAATAGTAAACTAATGATCAGTCAAAGTCTTTCCTTAAATTCCTTGCTTTTCTGCTTTCGTGTGAATTCGCTTCATTTGTGTACGACTCTTTGTGACCCTATGGACTGTAGCCCATCAGCCTTCTCTGCCCATGGGATTCTGCAGGCAGGAATATTGGATTGGGTTGCCCCATGCCCTCCTCTAGGGGATCTTCCCAACCCACAGATCAAATATGTGTCTCTGGCAGGTGGGTTCTTTACCACTAGCGCCACCTGGTAAGCTCTTTCTGTCTTCTACTGTATATCAGTGGAATCTGCCTGTGAAAGCCTGCCTTCAGAGTTCAGGAAATTTACAAGATAGCTTTAAGCTTTCATTTCTTGCTTTTGCCAGGCCTCGAGGTCACTGAGGTGAATGGATGAGGTCTTGTAATTTATCAAGGTTTTGGGCTTTCACAAAGCTCTGTGCTTGAGAGAGGCCTTTTGGAGCCCCAGAAATATATTGGAATTTTTCAAGGTTCCTTCTGGTCCTATACTGCTGCAGGATATTCTTTTACATTTTTGAGTTAGCATTCTCCAACTCATATGACAACCTCAGACATCTGCAATGTTTCTGGGAGATTGCCATTATTTACACCAAACACCTGAAGATGGGACTTTTTTTTTTTCTTTTTTGGCCAAATGAGATACACAAACTTGGAGATTCTTCTAGGGATCTATCAGGTTGAACAAAATATTGACCTGAATAAAAGTCTTCTAACAGAGCTCTGAAAGATGTCAGTCTCCTCTAGCTATAAGGCTGCTGGTTTTTTATGTCTACAGAGCTGCTGATCTCGTCAGGCAGAGTTTGGATGGAAGAGCTGCAAGTTAAACGCCACAAAATCCACTGTTTTACTGAATATGTCAGTTATTTCTCTTGGGAAAATTTCAATTTGTTCATTGGTTTTAGTTAGTTTCAAGAGTTCTGGAATCATTTGTTTTAATTTTTTGCAGCATTTTCATTGTTTTTATAGAGAGCAAGTTCATGGACATTCTTACAACACATTCCATAAAGCAATCTATTCCTGCGTTCTTAGGTTTCATAATGATATCTGTTGCTGTGACCTTTTTATTTAATTATTTTTTCTTGTCATGGGATTTTCCAATTAAAAATGCACATTCTTTAATAACTTTGATAATCTTTCACATATGATTTTAAAAATAATTTCCTCCCTTTTTCTTCATCTGAAATGCCTACTTTCCAGGTTCATTTTTCCAAATCTCTTATTATTTCTCTCATATTTTTTTCTGTTCTTTATGTTATATTCTATTTGTTCAATTTAATCTATTTCCTTGATATTATCTTCTCAATACTTTTTATTTTAGTGACTATATTTTTTAACTTCTAAAAATTGTTTCTTTTTTCATCCATCTCATTAGAACTGATTCAAATGAATTCTTTTTAATGGCTGAGTAATATTCCACGGTGTATATGTCCCACAGCTTCCTTATCCATTCGTCTGCTGATGGGCATCTAGGTTGCTTCCATGTCCTGGCTATTATAAACAGTGCTGCGATGAACATTGGGGTGCACGTGTCTCTTTCAGATCTGGTTTCCTTGGTGTGTATGCCCAGACGTGGGATTGCTGGTGCACTGTGAAGACTCGGAGTGATTGGGTAGAGAGGGAGGTGGGAGGGGGGATCGGGATGGAGAATACATGTAAATCCATGGCTGATTCATGTCAGTGTATGACAAAACCCACTACAATATTGCAAAGTAATTAGCCTCCAACTAATAAAAATAAATGAAAAAAATTGTTTCTTCATTATTTTTAAAAACACTGTCCTCTTCTTGTTTTGCAAATGTAATAACAATTTCTTATTTTTTACTGTTCCACAGTAATTAACATTTCTTATGAAGTTTTGTCTGATGCTTTCTAGAGATTCTTCTTTTTTCTGTTTATTTTTGTCTCTCTCTTTAATGTTGGAAGAATATTATGGTCTCTGGTGGTCCTTGGTTGTCTATTTCATATTAAGAGCAAGTCACTAGAATTTCTTGCTTTTGTGGAACTTTTGGATAGATTTCAATTGGGTGATTATTTGGCTTGTGAGCAGAACATTTAATTATTTAATTGGGGACTCATGCTAGTATGCAAGCAACATTTTTAAAAAATTGGGGCAACTCATCTTCAGGGATGAATGTTTTTACTACTTGCACAAGGGCTGGAAATCTACTGTGTCATTTACTATATAGACTATCAGTTAATAACCTTTAGTTTTCAGCCTACATCTTACCTCTTCTGTCTACTTTAACCATTATATTTGATGCCTCTGAGCATCATATCTTTATGGGGTTCTTCAAGGAAATGATCCCTACCATTCTCCCCATCTCCTTCACAGTGACCTCAAGCTTCATTTTTCTGTATCTGCTAATTTAGTTGCCATCTTTAATCTGCATTCTGCCTTCTAAAACTTGATGAAATCTTTTGTAAAAATTATTTGAAAAAGAGGACATAATCTTTACATGGAATTATTCTACACTTGACTTTTATAAAGAAGTCTTTTGAACTATTTTTCAAATTACACTTATCAGTAGCAATTATTAATTTCAGCATGTAAGCAATATTTGAATTTATATATGAGGAATATTTTGCCAAGTAATTTCTTATATTAATAAAAGTTTGAAACAAAATTGTGAATTAAGTTACATCATATAAAATGCACAAATTATAAACTCATAATTGCAGTTTTTATATATACATATGTCCATTTTGGGACTTCCCTGGTGGCTCAGTGGTAAAGAATCCACCTGCAATTCAGAAGACTTGGATTCTATCCCTGGGCCAGAAAGATCCCTAGAACAAGGCAGGGCAACCCACTCCAGTATTCTTGTGTGGAGAATCCCATGGACAGAGAAGTCTGGCAGGATACAGTCCATAGGTACACAAAGAGGTGGACATGACCGAAGTGACTTAGCACACATGCATGTGTCCAATTTACCACTTAGAATAAGAGTTAGGATATTTCAGCATTTTCAAAGTATTTTTCATGCTCTCTTTCAGTCAGTTTTCCCTTAGAAGAATTCTTCTGAGTTTTGTGGATGTTAAGCTAGTTTTGCTTGTTCTGGAACTTCAAATATATAGACTAGAGTATGAACACTTTTGTGTCTGACTTCTTTGATTCAACATTGCATCTATTGAGACTCATCATGTTGTTGTGTGTGCACTAAATTTTTATTGTATTCATTCATTATGTAAATGTGCAAACTCTAGAAATTATTTTATAAAGGCATTGATATATACATAACCAGTTACCAAAAATCAAGCTCCCAAAGAAGGAGAGATGGAGTTGTCACAATGATACCAAGATGTGATTGTCAAATGAGGATATTAGCATGATGTTCCTCAGCCGGTAAGGAGACTGGACATGTTGGGGGTTTTTCAATAATTGTGAGAAAGCTCCTTTCTAAGGAATGAGAAAAACGCTACAAATTAGATAATGTTTTGAATTATTGTCTTCTTACTAACCAAGGTGTGAGTATATGATTCTTTTTCTATGTCCAGCTGCTCAAAATTTCAAGGGAACTAGCTGAAACAAACCAGATACTTCATGAAGTTGATTATAATCTGTGCTGTTTTACAAGAGTTACGGTTTCACCTAAGTACCACATAAGTTTGTTTAAACATTTCAGTTATATTTTATGAGCTGAATTTCTTCTATAATTGGGGGGGAAATGAAGCCATTAAGACTTGCTCTTTGGCACTGTCACCAGTATTTCCATTAGTTCGTCAAATTAAAGATTATATAATGCTATTAAAAATGGCTGTTTGTATTAAATCAATTTTTCTAAAATGTAAACAAATTAACTTTATTTCTTCTGTCTAAAACTGTCAGAGTAATATATTCACGTAAGACATTGGTTCTCAAGGTGTGATCCTTGTCTACTGGAGAAGAAAATGGCAAAGCACTTCAGTATTCTCGCCTTGAGAACTCTATGAACAGTATGAAAAGGCAAAAAGATGTGACACTGAAAGATGAACTCCCCAGATTGATAGGTGCCCAACATGCTACTGGGAAAAAGAGGAGAAATAGTTCCAGAAAGAATGAGCAGGCTGGGCCAAAGCGGAAATGATGCTCAGTTGTGGATGTGTCTGGTGGTGAAAGTAAAGTCTGATGCTATAAAGGGCAATATTGCATAGGGACGTGGAATGTTATGTCCATGAATCAAGCTAAATTGGAAGTGATTAAACAGGAGATGCCAAGACTGAACACTGACATTTTAGGAATCAGTGAACTAAAATGGACTGGAATGCGTGAATTTAATTCAGATGACCATTATGTATATTACTGTGGGCAAGAATCCCTTAGAAGAAATGGACTAGTCATCATAGTCAACAAAAGAATAAAAAATTCAGTGCTTGGGTGCCGTTTTGCCTTGAGGTATAGCCGATTAACAATGCTTTGAGTTTCAGGTGAATAGCAAAGGGATTCAGTCATATATACATGTAGATAGTTGAGAGTTTGGGATCGACATGTACAAACTAATAGGTTGAGTCTAAACTCACAAAATACTAAGAGTATGCATTAGTGAAGACTTCCAACTATAAGCTATCTAAATTAAGGAGGAAATTTGCTAAACAAAAAAATATATTAATTCTTACCTTGATAAAATTGTTACAAAGGTGAAGAGGAGAGGCCGAAACCAAGAAAAGAATATGATCATGTATAACTGAAGAAATATTTCTGTAGTTTACATGAGCTTTATTCAGAAATATATTTTTATGAGATAATCTTGGGACATCCCTATTATTCCCACAAAGCCATAAACTATTGAGATTTCAGAAGCCAAAGCAATCTGACATCTCTATTACAACAGCAATAATTTCCCCAAACCTTAAAAATCAAACCTGTTCTCCTTTCTTTCTCATTGCCCCCACACTCAGTGGTCATGGCTAATTTTGGTTAAAGCTCAGAATGATGTGGATTGTTCAGGAAAATAAAGTGCCATTGCCCTGTTTGCAAGGTACCCCCCGATCTTTGGTGGATATGTAGATATTGTGGATATTCTAGATCTTGATCAAAACAACACAATGACAAACATCTTTGATGACTTCTCTCTTCTAGACTGGGTATTGGCTAAACGTTAATTTGAAGATCGAAGGAGACAAGACAGCTGTCTCCCTCACTTCTCACTATTAAAATTTTAGTCATGATGATCTGGGTAAGGGGTTTTCTTCAGACTGAGATCCTCAAAGGTATTTGGTGAACGCTTACAGGTCTCACAGGAAAAGACTCTGATGTTGGGAAAGATTGAAGGCAGGAGGAGAAGGGGATGACAGAGGATGAGATGGTTCGATGGCATCACAGACTCAATGGACATGAGTTTGAGTAAGCTCTGGGAGATGGTGATGGACAGGGAAGCCTGGTGTGCTGCAGTCCATGGGGTCACAAAGAGTTGAACAAAACTGAGCAACTGACCTGAACTACAGGTTATATAAACATGAAAATAGTGGTGATGAGATTATTTATATAAGCAGGTTTTGGCTATGTCAACTTTCAGAGCTATAAATTATTTATTATTGAGTTGTTTAGTGCAGGCCATATAGAAATCTAGAAATTATGCTAATAGAGTTGACCTTTGAACAACACTGGAGTAAGGGGTATTGACCCTCCTCACAGTTGAAACTATGCCTATAAATTACAGTTGACATTCTGCATATGTGAGTGCTTTGTATCTGTGTTCTCCACTGTCGTGATTCTGCATCCGTGGAGTCATCTGACCATTGATTTAACCATGAGAGATCACGTAGTTCTGTGGTAGGCACTTCATGAAAAAAAAAATCTTTGTATAAGCGGGCCCTCACAGTTCAAATTTGTGCTGATCAAGGGTCAAACATATCCTAGGATTTTTTCAAATTTGGTTGATCGCAAGCGAGAAAAATTTTACCATAATCTTGTCAGTCAGTTCAGTCGCTCAGTCATGTCAGACTCTTTGCGACCCCGTGGACTGCAGCACACCAGGCTTCCCTGTCCATCACTAACTCCCAGAGCTTGCTCAAATTCATGTTCATCAAGTTTGTGACGCCATAATACTAGCTGAATACAATTAAATTCCTACAGAGCGCCTCCTGGACTTCCGCAGGAATTGGACTTTCATTACAATCCACATATACAATTTTTCCAATGATTCTGGCTTTTCAGTTTTATATATCTCACAGTGAAGTTATTCTGACTCAGTATAGAAGTTGATGTAGTTCAAATCACTTCAGATTTGTTTTTCATCAACATTGAGAAGATATTATTTCAAAGTGACCTCAGATTGCAAATATTTGTAGGATTTCCTGGAAATGAGCAACTTTGGAAGATGGTATTCTAGGTGGCAGGGCTGAATGGCTGAATTTTGGACTGCTTTTATGATAAACTGGGAGCTAAGAAGAAGACCTGGTTTTCTCTCATATGAACTTCAGCAAAGAATAGTTGACTGAAGCCTTATTTAAAATTTTTTTTATTTATTTGTCTATTTTTGACTGTGCTGGGTCTTCATTGCTGAGTGGGATCTTCTTTAGTTGCAGTGAATGGGGGCAACTCTCTAGTTGCGGTACATGGGCTTCCCACTGGGGTGGCCCCCTCATTGCAGAGCATGGCCTCCAAGGCATACAGGCTTCAGCAGTTTCAGCACGTGGGCTCAGTAGTTGCAGCTCTAGGGCTCTAGAGCACAGGCTCAATAGTTGTGTAGGATTTAGTTGCTTTATGGCACATGGGATCCTCCTGGAACAGAGATCTAACCCATGTCTCCTGCATCAGCAGGCAGACTCTTTACCTCTGAGTCATGAGGAAAACCCAGGCCTTATTTTTAATTCTGACTGGGTATTATGGATCAGTGGATGCCTTTGTTGCTACATTAAAGTATCTGAGTAGGAAAACTCAACCATATTTCTGTCTGGCTTCTCCAGACCTAGTAACATTAATGTTTTCAGACTCTGGATGCCATTTATTTTAAATAAGGAAAGTCCTGATGTTTCAACATAAAGATCTCATTCTTTCCTGACCCTGACCTTGTCATCCTCGGAAAACAAGAATCCTGGGAATGCTTGTTTCTGTCTTCTTACCAGAAGCTAGGTGGTCCAGCCCAGACCATTTGTGAAACATTATTGGAGTCCACTGGGTAAGAATAAACATTTATTGGCAAACATAGAAATCAGGTAGAAGGAGCTGCTATCTCCTGTGGGTGAAAATGGAAATACAGATCATCATTTAAAGTGACCTGTTTGTGATGATCCCTTGAAGAGAACAAGGTTCTGCTCTTGGAAGATAAGGCATGATTTCTGAAAAATAATACCTCTCCTCTGGCTTCATTTACTATTATTTTGCTCCCAAGTTCTGTGCTCTGAGGCAAGTGAGTCACATGACCCTGGGTGGTACATATTTTTTTACTCTCATGACACAACAAAACATGGAGCCCTGGGTTCCTCACTAGGGGGTTCAGTTTCTAGTCTTTGCTCTGGGCCAAGCCATTAAGGTCTCTGCATCTCATCTTCTCCATGAAATGAAGTCATCAGTGACTCTTCCTAATCTCTCAGAAGGTAATGAAGCTGGAAGTAACATTGAAAAAGTGGTGGTGCTCTTTGAAAAAAGGTTCCATGCAAAGAGCTGATCAGAAGAATGATAGAAACTTCACGTATCTGAGAGTGGGCTAAAATAATTTAGGATGAAACAACATCTAATAGGTATATGTTAAATACCTAAATATTGTTCCCTGCACTATGAATATCTTTGATGAATCTAACATAGCCTAATTTTGTATATGTTCAGCACATCTCTGCTGTAAACACTAGAAGTCAGGGCCGGTGGATAGAGGGAGGAGGGCGAATAGTGGGTCAGGAGGCTACTTTTTATGCCTTCTGTAGGAGTAGTTTGGTAGCAAAGAAACCAGTCAAGGCCTTCACCTTTCCTTAATAAAAACTTACTTAGTAGGATCCTACTTATATTAGACAGTATTTATATCATTGTGTTTATTATAACATTATAATCATTTGTGTGCATGCTTTTATTTTCCTTTTGACTGCCAATTCCTACAGGATAAGGAATTTTCCAGCATCTTACCAAATGTCTGGCACAAAATTGGTGCTCAGGAGGGGTTTTAAAAATGAAAAATAATTGGTTTCTGTGTAAAGGCCCAAACTCTTTGTTAGGTACATTTTAAAACAATTTTACATGTGATAACATGTGAGATGGCCGTTATAGTCACAGACACACACCATTCACTTTGGCCAGTACAGATATAAAAGAGAGATTATTGGGGGAGAACTTATAGTCAGAGAAGTATTAAACAGCCCTCTGACTTTAAACCCGGTGCTCAGGCCTGCCCAGTGGTTGTGTAGAGAGGACCCCTGTCCCCAAATGCTTCTACATCAGAAACTCTCAGAGTATATCTCAGGCTGATGTCAATTTCATTTGAAAAGTTGATAAATGCAAATTATCAGGCCACAGTCAGGCCTACCAAGTTGGAAGCTCTAGGAGGAGGGCCCAGAAATCTGTTATATAAAGTCCTCCAAGTGTTTCTATGTATGATAACTATAAAAAATCACAATTCTGCATAACTGTGGTGAGAATGAGCATTGGGAGAGAATATACAGGGAATATCTGTGAGATTATGAGGTGAGAGAAGCTCCCTTCTCAGGAAAAAGCCTCCTTAGAACTGGGTAGGATGGGACTGGGGGCCACTCTCAGCCTATTCTGTTGAGAAAACTCAGAGCTGCCAAGCCAGCTCTCTGCTAAGTGAGTCGAAAAGGGAGAAGGAATGAGTCTCCAGTGTTATCCATGTTCATTCCTCATCAGACATGTCCTGCTCTCCTTGCTGTACAGTTATGGAGAATGAAACAGAGATGTGTCCATAACTAGATGAAGGCACCCAGTTGAGGGGTGGGGAAGCCTACTTTAAGCCAATGTAGTCTCACTCACAATTCATGGTTCTCAAAACTTGGTGTGTTTCAGAATCACCCTTTTGGACTCAGTATACACAGGAGGCCAGGCCCTGCCCAACTCCAAGAAGCTTGGCTTTCCATTTTCCTATTACCTCTCCAGGTGATTCCGATATACTTCTTATTTTACAAAACACTATCCTAGATTGCTAGTTTTCATTCCTCACTGGGGAGCACTGAAGAAATACAAAAGCTCAGACTATACCTTAATCAATACCTCAGAAACTCTGCTTGAGTCCCCGGATCAGAATTTTTCAAAGATCGAGGTGATCTCAGATGTAGTTAGCATTGATGACACTGTCCTAGAGTCCATGCTCTAGGATGGGCTGAGATGCAGCTGCCTCCCAGTGTAGATTATGTACCTAAACCATTTTTTCAATGCCTAGCAGGTAGTCATGCTTGTTGACTATCTGCTAATCTAGAATGTTCTTTTAGTCTTATATCTCCCAACTGTCATTCTCCCTGAGTGAGTCTGAGGCAAAGTTTTGAAATTCTGAGGTTGGTTCTTAGCTATTGCTCATCTTCTCCTCCTTGTGGTTTTCCCCATCTCCTGGGGTAGAGAGCACTCAGGACTTTCCCTTCACTCCCTGTTCTTTGAGGCTTCCTTATTGCAGCCAAAACCCTCTGCTGGAGTCCTAACTGACTTGAATCTTTTTTAAATTCTCCTCTTCCCTCAAATTAAGCTATTTTTAAGGGAGGCATAGAATAAATCTTCATAGATATCTTAGTGTTGTTCTTTGACCATCCACATCTTCATTATCCCTGAGTGCTAAAATGAGATTCCTGACCACTCCACAGTCCTTGTAAATCAGAATATTTGAGGTTGAGGCTCAGAGATCTGTTTTTTAGTAAGGCTTTCACATAACTCTTTTGCATACTTACCTTTGAGATTGATGCCCCTCAGCCTACTGCCATGTCGCATGGGCAGTGAAAGAGTGAAAATTGCTCAGTCGTGTCTGACTCTTTGTGACCCCGTGGACTGTAGCCTGCCAGGCTCCTCAGTCCATGGAATTCTCCAGGCAAGAGTACTGGAGTGGGTTGCCATTTCAAGATATCCATAAACATCTGTTGACTTGAGTAAAATGAGTAGCTGATTATGATGAAGTAACGTCTCACAAAGTGTTCATGACTGATTATGGCAGGTGCACAACCTGTCCAGTGGTCTTTGACATTTAACAAAAGCCGCTTAGGGCTGTCAGGCCTGATTTCTTACTACCAGGGTCCACTGTGCATACCTTTTCAGAAAGGTCTCCCAACACTGCTCTTGAATACACTGATTTATAACTACTCCCCAGATTTACACCACAGCAGATCCCATTGTTCTCCTGTCACCGCCCATCTAAGGGCACTCAAGGACACAGCAGGTGTCTTACTTTTCCTGGCAGCTGCATGTGCTCCACCTGCAGCCCAGAGAATACGGCTCCAGCATTTATAAATGTTTTGAGAGAGTTCTTATTGCCAGTTTCTGGGGTAGCATAATAAGGAAGGTTTGCCCTGTATTTGGAACTCATGGTTTTCAAAGACTCAATTTCCAAATCAAATATCTAAATTGGCATCCAAATCCTAATTGCTCATTGGTTCTAGAAATATCCCACGAACTCCACCAAACAGAAACGGGAAATAAACTAAAACAGGACATCTACCTACCGGATGGATGCTATTTGAAGGAGTGGTTTTAAAATTTCACTTGGGTTTTAAAGATTTGTTACTTGGAAGAGGCCTTGTACTTGGCACTATTTTATTTTTATGGAAAAATAATTGCAGAGTATTAGTGTTTTTCATGAGAGCTTATTTTCCTGAATCTTTTGTGCTTATGTTTTTGCTCTGAAACCTACACAGAATTTTCTACACTTGAAAAGTATTGAGATGATTTGTATTGATTTGAAGATCAATATCCATTTTAAGCATATTGCACAATTGACTGACCCCATGATTGTCAAACTCTCAATTCTTATTGTGTGTTAGAACCAACTGCTGCTGCTATTGCTGCTAAGTCACTTCAGTCGTGTCCGACTCTGTGCGACCCCATAGATGGCAGCCCACCAGGCTCCCTATTCCCTGGGATTCTCCAGGCAAGAACACTGGAGTGGGTTGCCATTTCCTTCTCCAATGCATGAAAGTGAAAAGTGAAAGTGAAGTCGCTCAGTCCTGTTTGACTCTTAGCGACCCCATGGACTGCAGCCTACTAGGCTCCTCCATCCATGGGATTTTCCAGGCAAGAGTACTGGAGGGAGGTCCCACTACCTTCTCCATAGAACCAACTAGGAGCATTTAAAAAATACTGCATTCCAGGTCCCGCACCCAGAGCTTCAGGTCAAACTGCTCTTTGGTGAGAGCAAATCACCTGTATTTAAAACAGCAACAACAAAACTTGACAGGTGAGTCTATGGGATTACTACGGTACACAATACTGAGCCAGAAATGAAGTGTTTGAAATTAATCCAATCATCAAGATAGTGAACTTTTTAGTTTATTGTTTTTATAACTGGCTTTGTGAGAACAGTCCCACCTTTTAAACATTTTCTCCATTGTCTCAGTTTTCTATATAAATGTAAATATCTTAAATTATTTTTGGAACAGCATGGATATACTTATTTGATTTTTAGAGCAGAAGTAAAATGAAGCATGCAAGAATCCTGATTTATCATGAAATTAAGAAAGTATACATAAACTAAAATGTGTACAGACAAGTCCAACATAAGTTGAAGAGTTTTTCTATATCAGAAAAATTTACTGAAGACTTTAAGCGCTATACATTGAGTTTTGACTATTGGAGATTAAAAGATAGATGCATAATTCTGTGCTAAGGTTCTTTGGTTGCAAGCAACAGAATTCATTTCTGCTAACTCAAGCAGAAATTAAATTTATTAAATGGATTTGCAGGACTGAAGGCAAAGACAAAAGATGGAATAGGTGAAAATCAGAATCAGGATGAACAAAATCAGTCATCTCAGTAGGAACACCTATACAACAACTTTGTTAGGGACCTAAGGTTGAAGTGAAAATACTCTAATTATTATTTTTACAACCTTTTCTTACTCAGGTCAAGGTACGAAGTCCCAAGACAGAAAGTCCAATTTGCCCTGCTTAAATAATGTCTCCAAAAGCTTAGCAGGCAAGGCCAGGCATTTTGATTTATAGACACTCCAGGACTGTCACCTGTGACAGAAAATAATGACCCAGAAAGCAGTTACCAAAAGAAGGTGAAAAGAATGATGAGTGGCTAAAAATCAATCCTTCTCTATTATTATTCAGTGGCTCAGTCTTGTCTGGCTCTTTGTGACCCCATGGACTGCAGCATGCCAGACTTCCCTGTCCTTCCCTACATCCTGGAGTTTGATCAGATTCATGTTTATCCTTCTCTAGGCCCTCATGAAATAGTTTTAAATATTAGAAGGCATAGTTAGAGATACAAAATGGAATGTTTAAGAGTCATGTGAATGATACTATTTGGCCAATTTAATTTCTGGAAAAGCCTGGAGAAGTAGATGCTATTGTATTATTTTTATAGAGAATGTAAAAATTAAGGCATGGAAACATTTAATTGGTTACAAAGGTCACAGAGGTGACAAATGTCAATGCTAAGGGGTCAGTTGAAAACTTTCAGACTCTACCATACACTTTCCGGCCTGCTAACACTTAAGACGTCTATGAATGTTAACATGGGAGAAAACAGCTAAAGAAGAGAAGACTTGAAGAAGGGGAAATTGTTTTCTTTGGGGAGAGTTGAAAAGACCTTGAGGCAAGATTGGGGCATGTGGAAACAGAGGCATCTAAGAGAAGGCTGGGATAAAGTGTATTTCAAGGAGAGATAACAGAAAAAACAAGAGCTTAAAGGCAGTTCAAATGAATCTATGATGGGAATGTTGGTATGTAGGTTAGGTGGGGTCTTAGGTTTGGATTTTCTTTGCTCAATGATAGGAAACAGCCAACACTTTTTGATCAGGGATAACAAGAGAGGCATAACGACATGTGTGTTTAAGAAACTTAGTCTGTGACTGTGTGCAGTGTCAATGGACTAGGTAGGGGATCTGGGAGAGAAATAAGTGGCCATGTAATTGATCACTGGAAACTAAGAAAGCTGATGAAGGCTGTGCTGGGAAGCTGTCAGTGAGTGTGGAATAGTGGTGGTGGTAAGTGAGGGAAATGTCAATGTTTCTAAGGTTTTGAGCAAAGGTCAAGTCATTGGTGCCATCAGTTCAGTTCAGTTCAGTCCCTCAGTCTTGTCCATAGCATGGGCATATAAGGGAGAGGAACACGCCTGGGAGAGGATGGAGATGTTCAAAGATTTTTGCAAATGGAGGGCTGGTGCTGGGAAGAACAGTGTAACCTGGAAATAGAGACAAGAAGTTATCTGTACAGATATGATGCTTGAAGACATGACAAGAATCAGAGGAAGTGAGCTGTTGAAGATAGAGTTGAAAACGGTGTGCCTGTGTGCTCAATCACTTACATTGTGTCCAACTCTTTATGACCCGATTGGACTGTAGCCTGGCAGGCTCTCCTGTCCATGGGATTCTCTAGGCAAGAATACTGGAGTGGGCTGCCGTGCCCTCCTCCAGGGGATCTTCCCAACACAGGGATCAAACCTGTGTCTCCTGCATCTCCCACATTGCGGGAGTATTCTTTACACATTGAGCCTCCTAGGAAGCCCCAGTTACAGTTGAAAATGGCGAATGTATATACTATTGCAGTTTTTAAATGGTACTTAAAATTAATCAGATCCAATCCTGATCCTGTGTACAAGTCAGAGCTAAAGGAGAGCTACTTTTTATATAAAATTTCTCCTCATTTTCTAAAAAGTAATTGCATATATATATATATATATATACACACACACATATATATATATATATGTATATATATATTACATTTCACTCTAGAAAGATTTCAGACAATTTGCACATGTTCCTTACCTGAATCCATTATTCCTTCATGTGTGGATGGGATGAATGAGAGGAGAGGATGCCAAGCAATTCACTTTTCCATGAGCACATAGCTACTACAGAATAGCAGACCTGGGAAATGCTTCAAAGCTTTATACTGGTGAATTATCTCACTTTAATACTGTAAAAATGTTTTCCTGTCCATTGAGAGAGTACATCTGATTAATTAGAGAGTACTGGAGGTGGCAGCAGGAATCTAGTTGAGGTCAATACAATCTTACAGGAGCCTAGTGAGTTTGTCTGTGGGATGAAAAGAGGGCCTCATACCCTCCTTGCCTTTTTTCCCTCCTGTTTTTGAGACTTGCTCTTCATGCTGAATATTGAATTCTGGTAGGGTTGCCTCAAATCTAGATGTATCAATGGACTAAGTAGGGGATCTGGGAGAGAAATAAGTGGCCATGTATTTAATCAAGTGGAAACTAAGGGAGCTGATGATGGCTGTGCTGGGAAGCTATCAGTGAGTGTGGAATAGTGGTGGTGGTAAGTGAGGGAAATGTCAATGTTTCAAGGTTTTGTGCAAAGGCCAAGTCATTTGTGCCATATTATGGGCATATAAGGGAGAGGTATATAAGGGCATATAAGGAAGATAATGTTTAATCTTCAGAGAGTTAAAATCATGATTCTCAAAAAATGTAGAATTAACACTAGTTCATGTATGTAATACAAATTAGGAAGGATGGCAGAGTTGGATCAAGAAAACATTGATGATCAAGGTACATACAGGTCATCAGGAAAGGCACACAAAAATGAGATTTTACTTTTGAAGTTAGAATCAAAACCTTCAAATCCTAACCTTTTGGGTTGTCTTTTCTACCAGAAAAAAATAACTTACAACTCTAGAGGATCAATATCTACCAAATTAACTTGTAATCTAGACTTTTGTCAAGTGCAAATAGCAAATCAGATAATGATTCTTTTTCTTTAACAGAGCAAAGGTTAGCAAATTACAGGGGGCCAAAATCCTCTGGCCACCTGTTTTTACAAATGAATTTTTTAAAAAATAAATAAAGTTTCTTTGGAACAAAGCTATACCTATTCATTTGTGTTGGCCATGGCTATTTTGTATGATGATGGCAGGGCTGAAGAGTTGTGAGAAAGCAACATGTGGCCTTAAAGCCTAAATTATGTTCTATCTTACCTTCAGGAGGAGAAGTTTGCTGACTTCCAATCTAGAGAATGAACTAATCCTTGGTTGGGCAGCTAAATGATGGACTGAACATACAATTATCCTTTTGCCTATTTCACATTTTGGATAGTGTCTCTCAACAGGAGTAAGGAATAGAAACTTGACAACGGAAATCTTGTGAGAATGGGAACAGCAAAGCCCACATTACCTTGTGTGATGATGGGAAAGGTCAAGGGTTCTCTCATTCCCAGTCATGATCCAGTTTTAAGCATAGCAGTTTAAGCATAGCATTTCTTTGTAAATACTTTTAGTGTCCAGATTCACACACACAGTGGAAGAGAGAGACGGAGGCTGACTGAGAAACAGAGAGAGATGGAGAGAGACTGAGAAAGAGAGAAAGAGTGGATGAGCAGGTTTTCTGTATCTCCTCCTTGGAACCTGGTCTGTATATCTAATACTGAAAGCTGAGAGCACGGATGTTATTATTATTATTATTATTATTATTATTTGCCTTAGACCCAGTAGCTTGGGATAACCACAGAAAACTAGGCTGGCTAAGGAGCCACTCTGGGAGTCAGGAAACCTGCATTCAGACAGAGGCTCATTGTTCTGAGGTTTGTATTTAGCTTGGATCCAGAGTGACCTGTGTTTTCAGATCCTCGAACATTCATCACTTCCCTTCTCAGAAACAACTATAGAGATGAACCACAAGTTCTACCCAGAGAAACACTAAATTCACGCACAATGTTCATTTTCTTGGGAGGCAAAAAGCCTCCCCAGGTCTGAAAGAGACACTGAACTCCCACATTCCCCAAATCTGCATCGTGCTTCAAGGATTCATTCCCCCCACTTAGAAGGAACAAGAAACCTGCTCTTCAACAAAAATGGAATTACCACTTTCACTTTTCTGGGGCCAACCTTGGCTTTTCTAAAATTAGAAAAATCAAAAATTACTAAGAGCAATTCCCTTTCTCTCCAATTGAGTCTGATGCTCCAAGCATCAGCTATTGTCACTAGTGGTAAGTTTCTCTTCGCTATTCATTTTATATTTCATTCTATGTTCTTATAAATGTATTACAAGGAAGAATGAAGAGATTGAAACAACCTAAATGTCCATGACAGATGAATGGATAAAGAAAATATGGTATAAACATAGAATGGAATGGTATGCAGTCTTACAAAAGAAGGGTATTTTGCCATTTGCTACAGCATGGATGAATGTTGAAGACATTATGTTAAGTGAAATAAATACAGGTGCATGATTTCACCTCTATGAGTTATCTAGTGTATGCAAACTTAGAAGGAGAAAGTAGAGCAGTGGCTGGTAGGGCCTAGGGGCAGGGAGGAAAGAGAAGTGGTGATTCAATGAGTATAGAGTTTCAGTCATGCCAAATAAAAAGTTCTAGAGCTATGCTTTACAGTAGTATGCATATAGCTAGCAATACTACATTTTAAATTAAGATGTTAGGGTAGATTTCATGTTATGCTTTTTAAAATCACAATAAAATAATGCTGCTTATATAAACATGCATTTCTTTCCTTTTAAAATAATCATAAAAATACGCTATTGTATAATCAAAACATAGATAAATCTCTTTAAGGTGAAGAGATGGAGCTTGGTTAGGATGCATGAAGATATCCTAGAGGTTCAAATATGAACCTTAAAAAAAAGCTAATGGAAACTTTCAGAGTAATGGTAACATTTATTTTCCTGTGTTTGGGTTTGTGTCAGGTGTATGATGGTTGAGTGAAACAGGAAAATTAAGAATTTGGATTCTATCTTTGTTTTTCAGGGGAGTTTCAGTGGGGCAGACTAATGAATAACTACACTCAAATGAATTCTGTTATCCAGAACCATAGAAGAAAATCCTATATCCATCCTAGAAAATCCAGGTCTCTGTAAGGTGCACTTCCAGCATCTTCAGACTACTGATAATAAACTCTCATTAGAATGACTGTGGAAATTGCCACTGAGTTTTCGGGTAAAGCTATGAAACAAAGACAAAGTTTAAAAAGATATAATTTTAAATTTATAATGGCTGAATAGTCCCAAGATAAAATGTTAAGAATGCTGGTATCCACTAAATTTCAAGTCTTTTATGCCCAGGCAGAAGATATTTTTAAATCGTTAAGAGTCAGAGAAATGGCAATCTCTAAACCTGAGATGAACCCAATTTGGAGATATAGACTTCATATATTATGAAATATATGTGACATATTTGATATACATACAGTGATATCTTTGACAAAGACCATTCCCTCTTGTAATTATGGGTTAGCTGTCAAAGCAACTCTAAGAGTTTAAAGCATCCATTCATTTCTATGATAAGAATCCAGTCAAACCCTTGACAAAAACTCCCTTGCTTACTACACTGAAGGATCCTAGAGAGGTGATTACCAAATTTTTATGGCATGACATAACATTTCACATAGTTCTAAACACTACACTTGGCCAAGTCTTTAATGGAAAGTGGCTTCAACTAGCTAGACTGGGGATTCTTTTCTTCTCTGAGTAGGTATCTTAACTTCAATAAGATATAGGGCTTCTCTGGAGGCTCAGTGGTAAACAACCCACCTGATAATGCAGAAGACATAGGTTTGAGGGTTCAGAAGATCTCCTGGAGAAGAAAATGGCAACTCATTCTAGTATTCTTGCCTGGGAAATCCCATGGATAGAGGAGCCTGGCGGGCTACAGTCTGTGGGGTCACGAAAGAATTGGACACGACTTAGCTACTAAGCAAAAGCAATGGCATAAGTAGGCATAAAGCATAAAATGTTTTAAGATATAAAATCTTTAGAAATATAGCAGTAGTATTAATAACATTTCATTGAAAAATGTGTACTAGTTTAGAATAATTTTGTAATATTTAAGAAAATGTAGTCTATTTAAATGGACAATAAATCCAGTTTTAAAATTTATAATTGAGCAATCATTTAATTTTTTCTAAGTTTGATGCTTTTGAATTGTGGTCTGGAGAAGACTCTTGAGAGTACTAGTCAACCCTTAAGGAAATCAACCCTGAATGTATGGACTGATGCTGAAGCTGAAGCTCCAATACTTTGGCCACCTGATGCAAAGAGCTGACTCATTAGAAAAGACCCTGATTCTGGGAAAGATTGAGGACAGGAGGGGAAAAGAGCAACAGAGTATGAGATGATTGGATGACATCATCAACTCAATGGATACCGGTTTGAGCAAAATCCAGAGGTAGAGACAGAGTTAGAGAAGGATGGGGAAGCTGGGGTGTTGCAGTCCATGGGTCGCAAGGTTGGTAAAAACTTAGCCACTGAACAACAACAACAAGCTTATATGTAGAACTGGATCATTTAAGCATATACATGTCAGCAAAATTTAATTTTAAAATATTAGGTTTGTATGAATTGAATTCATACAATGTATGTATGAATTTTTCAAGAGATGGCAATACCAGACCACCTTACCTGCCCCTTGAGAAATCTGTACGCAGGTCAGGAAGCAACAGTTAGAACTGGACATGGAATAACAGACTGGTTCCAAATAGGAAAAGGAATACGTCAAGGCTATATATTGTCACCCTGCTTATTTAACTTACATGCAGATACATCATGAGAAATGCTGGACTGGATGAAGCACAAGCTGGAATCAAGATTGCAGGGAGAAATAGTAGATGACACCACACTTATGGGAAAAAGTGAAGAAGAACTAAAGAGTTTCTTGCTGAAAATGAAAGAGGAGAGTGACAAAGTTGGCTTAAAACTCAATGTTCAGAAAACTAAGATCATGTCATCGGGTCCCATCACTTCATGGCAAATAGATAGGGAAACAGTGACAGTCTTTATTTTTTTGGGCTCCAAAATCAGTGCAGATGGTGACTGCAGCCATAAAATTAACAGATGTTTGCTCCTTGGGAGAAAAGTTATGACCAACCTAGACAACATATTAAGCAGAGACGTTACTTGGCCACCAAAGTCCATTTGTCAAAGCTTTGGTTTTTCCAGTAGTCATGTATGGATGTAAGAGTTGGACTATAAAGAAAGCTGAGCACCTAAGAATTGATGCTTTTGAACTGTGGTGTTGGGGAAGACTCTTGAAAGTCCCTGGGACAGCAATGAGGCCCATCCAGTCCATCCTAAAGGAAATCAGTCCTGAAAATTCATTGGAAGGACTGATGTTGAAACTGAAACTCCATTACTTTGGCCACCTGATGCAAAGAGCTGACTCATTTGAAAAGACCCTGATCCTGGGAAACATTGAAGGCAGGAGGAGAAGGGGATGACAGAGGATGAGATGGTTGGATGGCATCACTGACTCAGTGGACATGAGTTTGAGTAAACTCTGGGAGTTGGTGATGGACAGGGAGGCCTGGTGTGCTGCAGTCCACGGGGTCGCAAAGTCTTACATGACTGAGTGACTGAACTGAACTGAACTGATGAATTGAAGAGTTTAGATGCTCAAACAGTTGAAATACTTAAAAGTAAAACTGGAATCTAAATATTTAAATTTAGTTTAAGTGTTTAAAATATTTTAAGGAATTTGTTATTATAAACAGTATCGCTCAAAAGTTCTTTGGAAGCAATTACTAAACTTTGTTGTGCTTTTTAACATAAATGCAAAGTAAATTATAGAAAAATTAGTTTCTTGAAGTTCAACATTATTAAATTCAATGTTGTTTGGTTAAACATAGAAATGAACTTTTCTGTACATAAAAACTATGCTCAAGAACTTTACAGAACCTCATGTATACCACAGCTCATTTTGGAGATGAGGAACTGAGATCAAAGAAAAGTAAAAGTGTTTTTTCAAAGAGGAAAAATCTAGAAAAGATGAACTTAAAATTTCATTTCTTGCTCTTCAAAGAATTATTTTTTTAAACAACATATTGTTAGATACATTTAGGCATATTAAATATGTGATGCAGTCAGTCTAACATTTTAAATAATTTATTATTTCTGATTGTAGCCTTTTATTTCCCATGTTGATATTTCAGTTCTTTGGGTATATTCTGACTGGTGTTTTTCTGACTATACTCTGATTTCATTGTTATAATTTCTATTGGCATTTATTTGTAGGTTTTCAGAGAGAGACTGAACATGAGTTTATTTTACCTCCTCTTTATTAAAATATACACAACTTTCACAATTTGAAGGGCAAAAAATTCCAATGTTTAGTCCAAGCCTTTTATTAGCTGGAGACCCTCTAATCAGGTAGGATAACTTATGAACCCCTCTCAGGTTTTCCTTGGATATCAACATTCAGGAAAAGGAGGTTATACATTGCATACCCTCTTACTAACCCAGAAGTTGGATGGTAAGTTAAAAAACCAATTGCAACAGACACAGAGACATAAGGATACCTGTACAGTTGGAATCATGTGGTATCTATCCATTTTAGATCGGCCACTCTTACTTAGTAATGCTCAATAAAGATTCTTTTGATGACTTACTAGATCATCTCTTTTTAATGTTGAATAATATTCTATTGTCTGGTTTGCCACAATTTATTTATCCATTAAGCTACTGAAGGACATCTTGGTTGCCTCCAAGTTGTGACAAGTATGAATAAAGCTACTATAAACATTAATTAACAGATTTTTGTGTAAATGTGAGTTTTCAACTCTTCTGGGTAAATACTAAGGAGCACAATTGCTAGATAGTATCATAATAGTATGCTTAATTTTATAAGAAACTACCAAATTGTCTTCCAAAATGACTATACCATTTTGCATTTTCACCTGCAATGAATAAGAGTTCTTATTGCTCCAATTCCTTGCCAGAATTTGGTATTTCCAGGGTTTAGGATCTTAGCCATTCTAATAGTTTGTTACCCATTTTAAAAATAAAGTGCATTTTCCTATTGCTGGGTTTTAAGAGTTCTTCGTACACTTTGGATAAGTCTTTTATCAGATAGCTCTTTTGTAAATATTTGGCACAGTCTGTGACTTGTCATTCTCTTGTTAGTTTTTCACAAAGGAGATTAAAAAAAATTTTTTTTTAAATACCATCCAGCTTATCATTTCTTTCTTTCTTTCATTAACTCTGTCTCTGGTTTTGTAAAAACACATTGTCACATTGAAGATTTTTCATCTGTTATTTCCTAAAAGTTTTAAAGTTTTGCATTTTACATTTAGATCTGTGATTCATTTTGCATCAATTTGTGTGAAGGATGTAAGGTTTGTTTTGGATGCAAGGATTCTTTTGTGTGTGTGTGTGTCCAGTTGTTCTAGCACTGTTTGTTGAACAGACTATCTTTGCACCATTGTATTGATTTTGTTCATTTGTCAAGGTCAGCTGACTATATTTGCAAAGGTCTATTTCTGGATCTCTACTCAGTTCCATTGATCTATTTGCCTATTCTTTCATTGAAATCACACTATCTTGATTACTGAAGCTCTATATTAAGTATTGAAGTCTGGTGGCATCAGTCCTCCAACTTTGTTTTCCTTCATCAATATTGTGTTGAATATGCTGAGTCATTTGCCTCTCTACGGAAACTTTAGAGGGTTACCTATGTGTCACTAGTGGTCAAGAATCTGCCTACCAATGCAGGAGATGTAAAAGAAGTGGTGTTTATCCATGGGACAAGAAGACCCCCTGGAGAAGGGCATGGCAGCCCACTCTTGCCTGGAGAATCCCATGGACAGAGGAACCTGGTGGACTATGGTCCATAGCATCACAAAGAGTCAGACACAACTGAGCCAAAGTAGGATGCAAGCACAGAAACTTTAGAATTAGTCTGTCTGTATCCACAAAACTAGTTTTCTGGTATTTTGATTGAAATTGTACTGAGTCTTGAGATCAAATTGAGAAAAACTGACATCTTGCCAATTCTGAGTCTTCTGATCCACGAACTTGGAACTCTCCACCTATTTGGATGACTTAATTAATTAGAATTTTGCTTTCCTTGGCACTTGGTAAAGAACCCACCTGCCAATGCAAAATGCTTAAGAGACACAGGTTCAAAACCTGGGTAGGAAGGATCCCATGGAGAAGGAAATGGTAACCTACTGCAGTATTCTTGCCTAGAAAATCCCATGGAAAGAGGAGCCTGGCAGTTTACAGTCCATAGGATCACACAGAATAGGACACGACTGAAGTGACTATGCACACAGTGATATGTACAAAATATTTTAATAGTTTTATAACTAAATATTGCTTTTTGAAGGAGTGCTAGCATAAATGGAATTGTGTTTTTAATTTAAATTCCACTTCTTCATTGCTGGTGTAAAGGGAAACAGTTGTATGTTAAACTTGTATCATGCAGTATGGCTATAGTTCAGTCCAGTCACTCAGTCGTGTCCGACTCCTTGTGACCCCATGGGCTGCAGCACGCCAGGCTTCCCTGTCCATCGCCAACTCCTGGAGCTTGCTCAAACTAATGTCCATCGAGCCGGTGATGCCAACCAACCATCTCCTCCTCTGTCGTCCCCTCCTCCTCCTGCCTTCAATCTTTCCCAGCATCAGGGTCTTTTCCAATGAGTCAGCTCTTTGCATCAGATGGCCAAAGTACTGGAGATTCAGCTTCAGCATCAGTCCTTCCAATGAACATTGACTGATTTCCTTCAGGATGGACTGGTTGGACCTTATTGCTGTCCCAGGGACTCTGAAGAGCCTTCTCCAAAATCATAGTTCAAAAGCAACAATTCTTTGGCACTTGGTTTTCTTTAGAGTCCAACTCTAACATCCATATGTGACCACTGGAAAAACCACAGCTTTGACTAGATGGACCTTTGTTGGCAAAGTAATGTCTCTGTTTTTTAATATGCTGTTTAGGTTGGTCATAGCTTTTATTCCAAGGAGTAAGCTTTTAATTTCATGGCTGCAGTCACCTGCAGTGATTTTGGAGCCCTCCAAATAAACACTGTCACTGTTTCCACTGTTTTCCCATCTGTTTGCCATGAAGTAATGGGACTGGTTGCCATGATCTTAGTTTTCTGAATGTTGAATGTTAAGCCAGCTTTTTCACTGTCCTCTTTCACTTTCATCAAGAGGCTCTTTAGTTCTTCTTCACTTTCTGTCATAAGGGTGGTGTCATTGGCATATCTGAGGTTACTGATATTTCTCCCAACAATCTTGATTCCAGCTTGTGCTTCATCCAGTCCATCATTTCCCATGATGTATTCTGCATATAACTTAAATAATCAGGGTGACAATATACAGCCTTGACATACTCCTTTTCCTATTTGGAACCAGTCTGTTATTCCATGTCCAGTTCTAATTGTTGCTTCTTCACCTGCACAAGATTTCTAAGGAGGCAGGTCAGGTGGTTGCTATTCCCATCGTTTTAAGAATTTTCCACAGTTTGTTTTGATCCATACGGTCAAAGGCTTTGGTGTAGTCAGTAAAGCAGAAGTAAATGATTTTCTGGAACTCTCGCTTTTTTGATGATCCAACAGATGTTGGCAATTTGATCTCTGGTTCCTCTGCCTTTTCTAAATCCCGCTTGAACATCTGGAAATTCTCAGTTCACATACTGTTGAAGCCTGGCTTGGAGAATTTTGAGGTCTACTTTGCTAGCATGTGAAATGAGTGCAATTGTGCAGTAGTTTGAACATTCTTTGGCATTGCTTTTCTTTGGGATTGAAATGAAAACTGACCTTTTCCAGTCCTGTGGCCACTGCTGAGTTTTCCAAACTTGCTGACATATTGAATACAGCATTTTCACAGCATCATCTTTTAGGATTTGAAATAGCTCAACTGGAATTCCATCACCTCCACTAGCTTTGTTCATTGTGATACTTCCTAAGGCCCGCTTGACTTCAAATTCTAGGTTGTCTGTCTCTAGCTGAGCGATAACATGGTTGTGATTATCTGGATCATGAGGATTTTTTTTTGTATAGTTCTTCTGTGTATTCTTACCACCTCTTCTTAATTTCTGTTCTTTATTGTGCTCATCTTTGCATGAAATATTTCCTTGGTATCTCTAATTTTCTTTAAGAGATCTCTAGTCTTTCCCATTCTATTGTTTTCCTCTATTTTTTTTTTTTTTTTTTTTTTTGCATTTATCACTGAGGATGGCTTTCTTATCTCTGCTTGTTATTCTTTGGAACTCTGCATTCAAATGGGTATATCTTTCTTTTCCTTTGTTGCCTTTCACTTCTCTTCTTTTCACAGCTACACAGCCATCTTGCCTTTTTGCATTTCTTTTTCCTGGGGATGGTCTTGATCACTACCTCCTGTACTATGTCACAAATCTCTGTCCATAGTTCATCAGGCACTCTATCAGATCTAATCCCTTGATCTATTTGTCACTTCCACTGTATAATTGTAAGGGGTTTGATTTGGGTTATACCTGAGTGATCTAGTGATTTTCCCTACTTTCTTCAATTTAAGTCTGAATTTGGCAATAAGGAGTTCATGATCTGAACTTCCAGTCAGCTCCCAGTCTCGTTTTTGCTGACTGTATAGAGCTTCTCCATCTTTGGCTGCAAAGAATATAATCAATCTGATTTCAGTATTGACCATCTGGTGATATCCATGTGTAGAGTCTTCTCTTGTGTTGTTGCAAGAGGGTGTTCACTATGACTAGTGCATTCTCTTGGCAAAACTCTATTAGCTTTTGCCCTGCTTCATTCTATACTCCAAGGCCAAATTTGCCAGTTACTCCAGGTATTTCTTGACCTCCTACTTTTGCATTCCAGTCCTGTATAATGAAAAGAAAATGTTTTTTTGGACATTAGTTCTAGAAGGTTTTGTAGATCTTCATAGAATCATTCAGCTTCTTCAGCATTACTGTTTGGTAGCATAGATTTGGATTAATGTGATATTTAATGGTTTGCCTTGGAAATGAACAGAGATCATTCTGTGGTTTTGAGATTGCATCCAAGTACTACATTTCAGACTCTTTTTTTGACTATGCTGGCTACTCCATTTCTTCTAAGGGATTCTTGCCCACAGTAGTAGATATAATGGTCATCTGAGTTAAATTCGCCTATTCTAGTCCATTTTAGTCCGCTGATTCCTAAAATGTCGATGTTCACTCTTGCCATCTCCTGTTTAACCACTTCCAATTTGTCTTGATTCATGGACCCACCATTCCAGGTTCCTATGCAACATTGCTCTTTACAGTACTGGACTTTACTTCAATCACCACTCACATCCACAACTATGTGTTGTTTTTTTCTTTGGCTCCATCTCTTCATTCTCTCTGGAGTTATTTTTCCACTGATCTCCAGTAGCATATTGGGCACCTTCCGATCTGGGGAGTTCATCTTTCAGTGTCTTATCTTTTTGCCTTTCCCTTCTGTTCATGGGGTTCTCAAGGCAGGAATTCTGAAGTGGTTTCCCATTCCCTTCTCCAGTGAACCACATTTTGTCAGAACTCCCCACCATGACCCGTCCGTCTTGGGTGGCCCTACACGGCATGGCTTATAGTTTCATTGGGTTAGGCAAGGCTGTGGTCCATGTGATCAGATTGGTTAGTTTTCTGTGATTGACGTTTGGCTATAATCATTTAGCCAAATCATTATCTGTCTATAATCATTTATTAATTTCTGGAGTCTTTTTCCAAGTTTTTCAAACTTTCTACATAGACAATCATGTGAACAACCAAATTTTGTTTATTCCTTCCTAATTTGTATACCCTTTGATCTTCTTTTATTGCATTAACTAGAACTTCCAGTATGATGTTGAATAGAAGTGGGGAGAGGGGACATGGGATAGAGAAAGGGAGTATTTTTTCTTGCAGCTAATATTATGGGAAAGCGTTGAATGTCTCACCTTTTAGGCACAATATTAATGACAGGTTTCTTTGAAGACATTCCTTATCAAGTTTAAAAAGTTTTAATCTTATCTCTCTGTTTCTCTTTTTTTAATCACAAATGAGTATTGGTTTAGTCAATTGCTTTTTCTGCATCTATCAATATGACCATGTTATTTCTCTTTCTTGTCTGTTTATGTGAAGAATTATATTAACTGATCTCTAAATGTTGAGTGAACCTCTCATACCAAGGTAAATCCCACTTGATTGTGGTGTATAATTCATTTTATGCATTGTTGAACTCTCTCTCTGTGTGTGTGTGTGTGTGTGTGTGTGTGTTGTCACTCCGTCGTGTCCAACTCTGTGCGACCCCATGGAATGTAGCCCGCCAGGCTCCTCTGTCCATGGGATTCTCCTTTCCACTAATAATTTGTTGAGAATTTTGCATTCTTGTTTATGAGAGATAATGGTCTGTATATTTTTCTTGTAATGTTTTTGCTTTTTGTTGACATTAGGACAATGCTGGTCTTATGGAATAAATTAAGAAGTATTCCCTCTTTCTAGTCTCAGAAAGAGATTTAGAGAGTTGTTATAATTTCTTCCTTAAATCTTTGGTAGAATTCACCAGTGAGTCCATCTGGGCCTTGGGGTTTCTGATTTGGAAGGTTGTTTATTATTGATTCAATTTCTTTACAAAATATAAGACTTTTCAGATTCTTTATTTCTTGTGTCAGTTTTGGCATATTGTGTCTTGTCAAGAATTTGTTTTTTCCATATAAGTTATCAAACTTATGGGCATAGAGTTTTTAATATATTCTTTTATTATCTTTTTACTGTCCATAGAATCTATAGAGATGTCCCACATTATTTTTGTGATATTAGTAATTTGTGTCTTCACTCTTTTTTCTTTGTTAGCCTGGTTAGAGGCTTATCAGTTTTAGTGATCTTTTCAAAGGACCAGATTTTGGGTTTATTGATTGGTTTCTTAATAATTCTCTGTTTTCAGTTCCATTGAGTTCTGCTCTAATTTTTATTATTTCTTTTCTTCTGTTTACTTTGTATTCAATTTGTTCTTCTTTTTCTGGTTCCTAAGATAGAAATGTTAGATTATTTATTTTAGACCTTTCTTAATCTTTGTCTACATACTACCATCACTGCATCCCACAAATTTTGGAAAGTTTTGTTTTTTATTTCCCTTAGGTCAAAATATTTTAAAATTTTACTTGATGCTTCTTGTACAAATCATGTATTAGAAATATGTTGTTTAATTTCCATCTAATTTGAGATTTTGTCATTACTTTTCTGGTATTTATAGTTTTATTTCATTGCAGTCTGAGAGCAGACATTGTATGATTTGAAAATGAAAGTGAAATCTCTCAGTTGTGTCAGGGTCTTTGCAACCCCATGGACTGTAGCCTAGCAGTATCCTCCATCCATGGGATTTTCCAGGCAAGAACACTGGAGTGGGTTGCCATTTCCTGCTCCAGGAGATCTTCCCGACCCAGGGATTGAACCCGGGTTTCCCGCATAGTGGGCAGACACTTTACCATTTGAGCTACCAGAGAAGTTTTGTATGGTTTAAGTTATTTTAAAATAGCAAAGTTGTCTTTTTGTGGCCCAAAATGTTATCTCCTTTGGTTATTATTCTATGTGGGTTTGAAATAGGAGTGTGGTCCATTGTAGTTAGATTAAGTTGTCCATGAAAAATGAAAGCTAAAGTTTAGTCCCTCAGTCATGTCTGACTCTGTGACCCAATGGACTGTAGCCTGCCAGGCTCCTCTGTCTGTGGAATTCTCTAGTCAAGAATACTGGAGTGTAGCCATTCCCTTTCCAGGGGATCTTCCTGACTCAGGAACTGAAGCCAGGCCTCTTGCACAGCAGGCAGGTTCTTACCATCTGAGCCACCAGGGGGTCATTTATATATGATTGATTGAAGGTGTTGAGTTCAACTATGTCCTTACTGACTTTCTACCTGCCAGATCTGTTCTTTAAAAAAAATTTTTTTTTTTTATATTGGAGTATAGTTGATTAGCAATGTTGTGTTGTAATGTTGTGTTATTTTCAGGAGTATAGCAAAGTGATTCAGTTATACCTATACATGAACTTATTCCTTTTCAAATTATTTTCCCATTTAGATTGTTATATAATATTGAACAGAGTTCTCTGTGCTATAGAGTAGGCCTTTGTTGGTTATCCATTTTAAATATAGCATGTGTGGATATATTCATTTTTGATAGAGGTTTTTTGAAGTCTCCAACTATGACACTGGATTAATTGATATCTCTTTGCAGCACAAACTGTGGAAAATTCTGAAAGAGATGGGAATACCAGACCACCTGACCTGCCTCTTGAGAAACCTGTATGCAGGTCAGGAAGCAACAGTTAGAACTGGACATGGAACCACAAACTGGTTCCAAATAGGAAAAGGAGTATGTCAAGGCTGTATATTGTCACTCTGCTTATTTAACTTATATGCAGAGTACATCATGACAAACGGTGGGCTGGAAGAAGCACAAGCTGGAATCAAGATTGCCGGGAGAAATATCAATAACCTCAGATATGCAGATGACACCACCCTTATGGCAAAAAGTGAAGAAGAACTAAAGAGCCTCTTGATAAAAGTAAAAGAGGAGAGTGAAAAAGTTGGCTTAAAGCTCAACATTCAGAAAACTAAGATCATGGCATCTGGTCCCATTACTTCATGGCAAATAGATGGAGCAAAGAGTGGCTGACTTTATTTTTGGGACTCCCAAATCACTGCAGATGGTAACTGCAGCCATGAAATTAAAATATGCTTACTCCTTGGAAGAAAAGTTATGACCAACCTAGACAGCATATTAAAAAGCACAGACACTACTTTGTCAACAAAGGTCCATCTAGTCAAGTCTATGGTTTTTCCAGTGGTCATGTATGGATGTGAGAGTTGGACTGTGAAGAAAGCTGAGCGATGAAGAATTGATGCTTTTGAACTGTGGTGTTGAAGAAGACTTTTGAGAGTCCCTTGGGCTGCAAGGAGATCCAACCAGTCTATCCTAAAGGAGATAAGTCCTGGGTGTTCATTGGAAGGACTGATGTTGAAGCTGAAACTCCAGTACTTTGGCCACCTGATGTGAAGAGCTGACTCGTTTGAAAAGACCCTGATGCTGGGAAAGATTGAAGGCAGGAGGAGAAGGGGACAACAGAGGATGGGATGGTTGGATGCCATCACCGGCTCAGTGGACATGAGTTTGGGTAAACTCCAGGAGTTTGTGATGGACAGGGAGGCCTGGCGTGCTGCGGTTCATGGGGTCGCAAAGAGCTTGGAGAACTGACCTCTTTATCATTACCTAATACACTTCTATATTTATCTTTGATAACTTTCCTTATTCTGATGTTAGCTATTTCAGCTTTCTGAAATTATGCCTGCTTTCTTTTGCTTGTGTTAGCATGATATTAATATATTTTTCTTCATCTATTTCCTTTTCAGCTATATGTGTTTTTATACTTAATGTGGGTTTCTTTTAGACAAAAAGAAGTTGAAGTTGGAGCTTGTTTTTAGTCCACTCTGACAATCTCTTGATGCATTTTTATTGGCATATAGTTGGTTTACAATATTGTGCTATTTTCTGCTGTAAGACAAAGTGAATCAGCTGTAAGTATACATATATCCTCTTCCTCTCTTGATATATTTAGACCATTGACATTCAGAGTGTTCATTGGTATAGTGGGATTAATATCTATTCTTTTCATTGTGGGTATGTGATTCTATTCATTAGTTTTCTATATATTGCCTTTGTTCTTTGTTCCTATTTTTGTCTTCCACTCCTTGTTGCCTTTTTTGGTTTAATTGAGCATTTTATGTATTTCCATTTTCTTTTCTTCCTTATTTTATTGGTTACACTTTTTTTCATTGATCTTTATTTATTTTGTTTTTGTTTTACTTTTTAATGACTCCCCTAGAGTTTGCAGTACATATTTACATATTTACAGATTACTTCACCTGGGGGCAGCCTTTGTTAGTAACAACATAATGTTCTAGTGCATTTCAAAATGGTTGCCCCTCCTCCTCCTGGAAGTAGGAGGATATTTTTCACTGATATTTTCTGTAGGAACCTGGTCAGATTCCTGGAGGTAAATTTCACAGTACAGTGGGGGATACCCTCTATGATAGGTTTCTCTGGAATTTTTAACTGCCATATTTTTAACAGTGAGGCTCTGACGATTTGTTAGTTATAGTTCAGGTTTTCCCATTCCCACCCTGGATCCTAAGGTGGTTTCTGCTTGTGAGTCTGTGTTCTGGTAAGCTGTGATTCACCACATTTGCCTGCCTGTTTCTCCAATTTTGGGGGCAGAGGTTTGTCCTATGCCCTCCTGCCTCTTACAAATCCAAAAAAATTTATTGATGAAATTTTCTTTATTATTATTGAAGTATGCTGTGTTGTACTTAGTCGCTTCTGACTCTTTGTGGCCCATGGACTGTAGCCCACAGGCTCTTCTGTCCATGGGGATTCTCCAGGCAAGAACACTGGGGAGGATTGCCATGCCCTCCTCCAGGGAATCTTCCCAACCCAGGGATCAAACCCAGGTCTACTGCATTGCAGGTGGATTCTTCTTTTTTTTTTTTTTTTTTGCAGGTGGATTTTTTACTGTCTGAACTACCAGGGAAGCCCACGAATACTGGAGTGGGTAACCTATCCCTTCTCCAGGTGATCTTCCTGACCCAGGAATTGAACCAGGGTCTTGCATTGCACGCAGGTTCTTTACCAGCTGAGCTACCAGGGAAGCCCTTATTGAAGTATAGCTAGTTTATAACATTGTGCCAATTCTGCTGTACAGCAAAGTGACTCAGTAATACACATATAGTCATTCTTTTTAAATATTTTTTCCATTATGGTTTATCACAGGATATTATGGTAACTAAGATGGTAAAGGATCTGCCTGCAATGCAGAAGACCCGGGTTCAACCCCTGCATTGGGAAGATCCTCTGGAGAAGGGAATGGCAATCCACTCCAGTATTCATGCCTGGAAAACTCCATGGACAGAGGAGCCTGGAGGGCTACAGTCCATGCAGTTGTAAAAAGTCAGACATGGTTAAGTGACTAATCCTTTCACTTTCATTGACTATAGTATGCTACAAGTAGGACCTTGCTGCTTATTCAAAAGTTATTGATTTTAAAATTTGTTGAGCTTTGTACTGGTGTTTAAGATGGAGTGGCATCTTCCAAGCACCTTACATGCAGAACCGGAAATCAAGTGTCACCAGTAAATGTTAAAAAAAGAGTTTCAAAATAATTATAGATATGCAAGAAGTTACAAAAATATTAGAATGCTGTATACTATTTGCCAAGTTTCTTCAAATAGTGACATTTCATCAATGGATTTTTACCAAATAGGGAAAAAATTAATAGAAATCTTACATAAACTTCTAGAGAATAGTAGAGTCACTACCAACTTTCTTAATGAAGTCAGTATCATCTGGATATCAATATTTGATAAGGAAAATGCACATAGGAGAAACCACAGGGTAATCTCTCTAATTAAAAAATTATAAAAATATTTAAAAACTGATAGATAATGGTTTATGAAAATTAAACATATTATGACCAAGTGGGGTTTATATCAATAATACAAGTGACTTAAGATTTTAAAATTGGTATAATTCACTCATATTAACAGATACAAGGGAAAATCAAATGATCAGATGATGAGAAAACATGTATGATTAAATTCAAGCTCATATATAAAAGAACACTCAATGAACTAGGAATGAAAGGGAATATCCTTAATATGATGAGGTGGATCTCCCCAAAACCAATAGTAATATGCCATGATGAAATGTTGAAATCTTTCCCTCTGGGATCCAAAACAGTGGAAAATCTTACACTTTATATTCTAATCATGCTACTTCAAGAAGAAATGTCTATTTTAGGGCAGTTGGGCACTTTTCCTTTATGGAAGATCCAAAAATCAATGGGCAGTATTCAAAAGTAGGCCTGCCAACAGGCGTTTCCTATGAAGAAATCCATTGTCTTTTAAAGGAAAGGGTTTGACCAAGAAATGCAGTGACCTAATCCAACTATTTTAAATGGCTTAATTGTATGTTTTGTTCTATTTGGATTGGATGGTAACTATGAAATTAAAGATGATGCATTTTGCTAATGTTGAAATCTGACTGAACTATGATTAATGAGATGTCTCATATTCTAGTCACATTGATTGCCTTAATCATTGTCCATCTCTTTTTTTCGTACCTTAATTACAATATGAATTTGTATACTTTTCAGTAGACTGACATTTTTTACACACGGGAATAAACTTCACTTAAATTAGTTGTTTAAAAAATTGACTTCAGCGAACCCTCTGATACCAATCATCCATCTTCATGGATTTGTATCACTGAGTAAAAGTGATTATTAAAAAGTCTAATTTTCTGTTTCTCACTAAGGTTAAACCTAGAAAAATTTTGCATACCCAAGGGCAATTGTGAATTTTCCCACATTTGATGACTACTCTAGTTCTCCCTTATCTATTTATTTTAATAATATGATTTTTATATTGGGAATTTTAGAGGTCAACAATCAACTTTTTCCCAATGCTTTGAAAATTGACTCTACTTGAATGAAATGCACTATTTTAGGAAGTCTACTGTTCCACTGCTGAAAAGTTAATTGTTGGGAAAGTCTTCATTTCTCAGCAGATTCAAATATATTCCTTGTGAGTGCAGTTCCATGTTTAACTCATTGATTATTCAAACTTTCCCCTTTTTCCTTATCACATCATCATATTTAACTCACCATGTTCAGTACTCTATTTTAATTCTATATGTTTTATTTTATTGTTAACTTATTTCATTTATTCTAGAAATCTTCTAGACAAGGACTCTAGCATTGTTCCCTCAGCTGCCATCTTACACAGTTAGGCATAATTGAAGACATGTATGGTACACACAGTGGAGAACACAGCTGCATTATGGTCCTTTGAAACTTATTTGTTCTGGTTACTGACAATGGACCCCAGACCTGCTTATTTCTTTCTTGAAAATTTAATACATAAAATGATCTTTCCTCTCATAGCCTTACATAATAACATATCAATGCAGTAACATATCATTACAAGAGCTTCACTTCCATGAAGGCAGGGATAATTGTCTTTCTTACAATACCATGTACATGAAACCTAGCACCAAGCTTGGCATATAGATAGAATGTGGTACATATGAATGGAATGGATTAGTGAGGACCTTTTCTAAAATGTATTCACATCAGCATCCAAGAAGGTTGTTCACCAGTAATAGATGTGCCAGGGATGGCAACAAATCTTCTGTCAATTTCCCTCTTCTTTTTTGTCTTCTATTAAGACCAGTAGCGTTTCTTGATTGGAGGGGTTAGTGTGTAGCCAGAAGATGATTGTAAGAAGATGGTTCCCTAATCTCCATTGTCATTCACCTTCTACCCCAGTTCTTGATTGATTCTTGGTTCTTCAGGTTGTTGCTTAATGCAGAAGCACATCTGGCACAGGTTTTGGGCAGGGACAGATGATAATTGCTTTCTGATGCTTGTTATGACCTGGTTTCTAAACATTCTGCTCTTGAAAAACCTATAACATTGGTTTTCTGATGATTTGTGCAAATCATTGTTTGGACTGATATTAAAAATAGGACTTTAGAGAGGGTCATTATGACAATAGGACTTAGCAGTAAAGAAACTGCCTGCAATGCAGGAGCCACAGGAGACACAGGTTCGATCCCTGCATCAGGGAAGATCCCCTGAAGGAGGGCATGGCAACCCACTCCAGTTTTCTTGCCTGGAAAATCCCATAGACAGAGGAGCCTGTCAGGCTATGGTCCACTGGGTCTCAGAGAGTCAGACATGACTGAAGTGACTTAGCATGCTTGCATGCATTATGACAATAAAGATAAGAATTATGTGCACAAAGATGTAAAATGGCCTCTGTAGTCAAACGGTAAGAGAAAAGGAATGCGGAATCTTTAATTTTTGCTTTATAAACATTTTCCAAAAATATAGCTGCTATGTTAATTCTAGATTAATATTCTTGTATAACATAGATCTGCAATGAGTATAATAACTTTTGTTGCTCAAACGACAGTATTATATGTATGATGTTTCAGTTGATAGCAAAATTTGATCCAGATTCTAACAAAGACTATAGATCTGGCCCAAATGCTTTTGCTCTCATAGTTCATATCAGTGATAAGTTTGCTATGACATTTAAAGGTTTAAAGAAGCCAATAAAATTATATAATTTAGACTCTTTTCTTTTTCTAGCTTTCAAAAATACCAATTTGGATGTTTAAAAACATACTGAGGAATATTTGAAGATAACAAACTTAAAAAAACATTTTCACAAAACTGTAAGAGGTCTGCATATATATATGAATCATACAGACTACATATATAAGTATGTGTGTATATGTATGTATATATATATGTGTGTGTGTATGTACATTAGACATACATATGTATATAATATGTAATGTTTATGCATACATACTTTTTATATATGGACATTTTGAATTTTTGTGAAATGAAAATACACATTTTTGTTTTTAAAAAATTTTAACTCTTTACTGAATTTCTTACAATATTGCTCTTATTTTATGTTTTAGTTTTTTGGCCACAAGGCCTGTAGGGTCTTAGTTCCCTGATGAGGAATTGAACCTACATCCCACACCAGGAAACTGGTTGTCCGGTGGTTAAGACTTTTCTTTCAAATGCAGGTGGTGTGGGTTCAATTTCTGGTCAGAGAAAATGTACAGGATAGTGGGAAAGACTTAAAAAGTTTTAGGAAAAAAGTCCTAAAAATACGCATTTTAACTGGTTTTTACTATAGAATTCACTAATGGATTAAAAGTTCAAAGTGCAAGGTTATATGACAGCAGGTGGCACTTGTTGCCGAAAAATTACCATTACTACTCCTGCAGGTCTTTCTTAATTATTCTGTCTTGGTTATTATTCTTTGGTTATTCTCTACTACCAACCTCTTCATAGGCTGCCTAGCACACAACCTTCTATTATATTGAACCAATTGTTAAAGAGTTTCAGTTAACTTGTCCTTACCTTTCCCACTGTCTTGTTCATTTTCTTTGACCAATTCATTGCTTGAATACATAAAGGGAGCAGACAAGTCGTGGGCAAATCACAGGAAAATCAATAAATGGGATAAACAGGTATAGAGTACACAGGAGTATCCTACATACTCTTTTCTCACTTTGACTAAAAAATGTTTTTGTTCCTATATCTTTCATTCTCAATCTTTTGTTCCCTCACTACTCTGAAGATATTTGGTTATCTGTGGAGATATGTTTAGTTGGGGTAAGGATTCCACTGTCATTTAACAGATAGAGACCAGTCACAAGCATAAGACCACTAGCTATAATAAATAATTATCTGGTCCATAATAATAATGTCAATAATGCTGAAGCTGCGGAAAATTTTCCTGGATAACCTTTAAATAGCTCTCATTAAACTCAATGAATCTTGCTGCCACGCATAATCACACTGCCTTATTTTTCTTCCCTCATCTACATTTTTAACTGCTTAACATTTAAGTGAAAGCAGAAGTACCATGGCCAACCCTTATCTGCTATTTCATTCTCTATGGTTTTAGTTACCCATGGTGAAACTTCATCTAAAAATATTCAATGCAATATTCCAGATAAACATATATTAATTGTTAAATTGTGTGCCTTTCTGGCTAGTGTGGTGAAATCTCACACTGTCCTGCTCTGTCCCACCCAGGATGCGAATCATCTGCCTGTTAGTCACTGAGTAACTATCATGTTTACTTCTGTTCTTGTGTTCAGGTAACTCTTATTTTACTTAATCATGGCTCCAAGACAAAAGAGAAGTGATGAGGCAATTCAGATATGCTAAAGAAAAACCATTAAGTGCTTCCTTTAAGTGAAAAGGTAGAAGTTCTAGACCTAGTAGGGGGAAAATGTATTCTGAGATTGCTAAGACCTATGGTAGGAACAAATCTTCTATATGTTAAATTGAGAAGAAGGCAAAAGAAATTTAAGCTAATTTTGCTTCCACATCTCACACTTTAAGGCCTCAGAGCAAAATATGTACTTAATTAAGATGGAAAAAGCATTAACTTTGTACAATTAGATATTTTGAAAGAGAGCCTACATTCACATACTTTTTGTTACAGTATATTGTTATATATGTATATTTTGGATAATATTTTGACTATGCCACATAGCATGAAGCATGTGGGATGGTTTCCCAACCAGAGATAGAACCTGGGCCTCCACAACAAAAACACCAAATCCTACCACTAACCCACTGGGGAACTTATCATTGTAGTTATTGGTGTTTAAATCTTACTGTGCCAAATTTATAAATTAAAATCTATCACAGGTATGCATATATAGGAAAAACATTACATGCAGGGTTCAGTACTATGAGTAGTTTCAGGCATTCACTTTTTTTTTGTTTTTTTTTTTAGCATTAAGGGGGGACTTCTGTAATAGTTTTGGAAGAGGCAATTGTTTTTCATTTAAAAAATACAAATAAAGGTGATCTGAATTCACAGCTGCCCTAACGTAGGCAAAGTTGGGATTAACGTGATGGATTTCTATCCTTTGCTCACGGTCTGTGATATAGATTCTCATACTGAAGAGGTGGCCTGTCTGCCTTGCTTCACTTGTTTCAGAGTTTCCAGCGGCTAACGACAGATCACATTCTGACTGGTTTAAACAGAAGTGAAACTTACTGAAGGATTGATAGTTTAGAGGATCTACAAGAGGTTCAGATGTCAGAGATAGAAGCTATGTGCGCAAAAGCTGTGGCAGTTGCTGAAGCAAAGAATTCATTGCAGAGACCTGGAAACCAGCAAATGACACCCATGATGCTTGAGGGTGATGCCAGAGGCTTCCCTGAGAGAACCGAATTCACTCTCCTTGATCAGTTCATTCAGTTCAGTTCAGTATTTTATTATGCTGTCTAGGTTGGTCATAGCTTTTCTTCCAAGAATCAAGTGTCTTTTAATTTCATGGCTGCAGGCACCATCTGCAGTGATTATGGAGCTCCCCAAAATAAAGTCTGTCACTGTTTCCATTGTTTCCCCATCTATTTGTCATGAAGTGATTGGACCGGATGCCATGATCTTAGTTTTCTGAATATTGAGTTTTAAGCTAACTTTTTCACTCTCCTCTATCACTTTCATCAAGAGGCTATCCTTGATACTCTTTAGAAAAAATGGATTATTTCTGGTACTTCGTTTCTCACATTGCTTTCTTATAAATTGAAGTTCCATACTGGTGGATATCTTTGTTGAAGCCTGGTTACACTTGTGTCTTATTTGCAGAAGCAGCTGAGACGGCAAACTATTGACTGGCCATGTGGAAGATTATTTAAGTAACACTGGGTAGACACAAACATGTGAAGTGTTTGCTTTACTGTTACCATCCATACTACCCACAGCAAAGCATAGAATTACATAATGTCTTTGCTAAGCACTAGGATGTAGTGCTATCTAAGAGGTTCAAAATCAGTGGAGGATTATGCTTCAAAGTGAATGTAGGTGCAACAAAACTATGTCCTGGTCTTAGTGCTTATAATGAATTAAAAAAAGAAATCAACTCTTTTGCCCAGAGGAAAATTTACATGATCTTTTGGGAAAGGCAACTGAGCATAATTTGTAATTTAGTGTGTACTTTAGACTGTATTTTACTCAGGAATTGTTTAAAATAGATGCTGTTATAATTGCCATTTCATAGACGAGAAAATTCAGGCACAGAAAAATTAAATACTTTACCTTAGGTTGCACAGAATATAAGCCAGAAACATTAGCATTAGAACCAGGCATTTTCTCCAGAGTGCATATATTTAATCACTTTTTATTACTTTCAATTTTATACATGAAGCTACTGAGGCTCTAGTGTTAAGGAATTTTGTAAAATTAACACAGGTAGGGATTTGAACTCAAGCAATTAGATTCCAGAGACTATTTCCTTAAATGTTACCATATATGACTCTAGGAGTGGACAAATTTAACCCACTCCTGTTAAGTCACTATCATAAAATACAAAATAAACAAAGATGTGTAAATGTCAGTTTTACCTAAAAGCCATATGGGCTTTCTTGATGCTCAGATGGTAAAGAATCTGCTTGCAATGCAGGAGACCCAGGTTCTATCCCTGGTCAGGAAGATCCCTTGGAGAAAGGAATGACTACCCATTACAATATTCTTGCCTGGAGAAGTCCATAGACAAAGGAGCCTGGAGGGTTACAGTCCATTAAATTCTACATAAAAAATGTGTAGTTGATGCAATATGTAGTGTTCAAGTGTAAAAGTGGATCCCATCCACCAGATAACAGTTCTCACTTTTTAGTCACCTTGGGGGAAGCAATAGCCAGCACATCCTAACCAGAAATCAACAGAATGTATAACTTCAGCTGGGTCAAAACTGTTTTATTTTTCTTTCATTTCTGGAAATACCTCCTATGGCAGCCCCTGATTATAGCCCACTCAATAGACATCCCTCTTCTACTACACTCTCCAACTTATACTCCTCTCTGCCTCTATTAACATAACTCTGATTTTTCTCAGGTGGTATTTCTCAAGGGGTCTTATTGGACTTTAGGAAGAAGACGTTTTGTTGTATATCTTTTAATCACTGCAAATCATTTAAGCACAATTTAGGAAGTAAATTAGAGAAGGAAATGGCAACCCACTGCAGTATTCTTGCCTGCAGAATCTTATTGACAGAGAAGCCTGGTGGGCTAGAGTCCATAGGGTTACAAAGAGTTGGACATGACTGAAGTGACTTAGAAGGAAGTAAATAAATTATAAACTGACATCAACAAATTAATTATTAATATTTAAAAACAAAATCCTACTTGTGTTGGATTTAGTTACAGTTTAACTGAGTGAATCTATAATTACCATTTATCATTTAGTAGAATCACATGTCCAAATTACTTATTTAAAAAATCTTTTGGATTATGTTATCATATATTTCTGTGTCTTTGACCCAACTTCCAGATTTTGCTCAAATCCCATAAACACTTGTATTTTTATTTCAAGTTTAATTATAGGCAGTTCTATTGTCATTCAGTAAGTAGCATGACAATCACCTTCCAAAAACTTCAGCTCTTGGAGGTATGGCTCTGTAAAATACTTTGGAGGAGTTCCAGGAGACTGGGAGTAACTGGTAGTCCTCCTGTTGGCAGCATTCTCGGGGCAGATGTAGGTGGCATGACAAAGGACAGGGGTGATTCAGTCTGGTATTGAATATACCCCACATTAAATCAGAACTGCACCCTTTTACTAAAAATCCACCCATCTGCTATTATCAATGATGATAATATCACTTTTTGGAAATGTGACATAATTGTTTAATAACATTAATGGAGTTTATAGCTTTTAGTACATTGTTTGTGTTCTCAAAGAATATCTTTGAAAATTATCTAGTAATACTTGCAGTATTATTTTATGGTTTTTAGCTACCGTTTCACAGATAAGCTTGGAATAATATGTGCCTTGTGTCACTTCGATTGTGTTTTCCAATTTCTGAGGCAAGGACTGAAAAATATTTAATTAAGAAGACAAAAGTCCTGAGCAAACATAACACCATGGTGTCTATCTTTTCCTTGGGCTGAGGGTCTGGGTTAATTTGGGGGCAGCTCTTAGGATGTTTGGAGGCCCCTGATAGGCAAGATGTCTTCTTATAGATAAAATGATCAAATTCATTGTGAATCTGGAAACAAAAGGAAAATATTTCAAAATAATGACTGTCATTTCGAAGTTCTTAAATATTTAAATTGTTACTTACATCAATTGAGAAGTTTCAAAATGTGCATCCCTCTCTTATATTAGGCACATATTTAAAGGGTTCTATGCCAAACAGAAAAAGAGACACAGATGTACAGAACAGACTTTTAGACTCTGTTGGAGAAGGCGAGGGTGTGATGTTCAGAAAGAACAGCATTTAAACAAGTATACTATCAAGGGTTAAACAAACCACCAGCCCAGGTTGGATGCATGAGACGGGTGCTCAGGGCTGGTGCACTGGGAAGACCCAGAGGGATGGGATGGGGAGGAAGGCGGGAGGGGGGATCTGGATGGAGAATACATGTAAATCCATGGCTGATTCATGTCAATGTATGGCAAAAACCACTACAATACTGTAAAGTAATTAGCCTTCAACTAATAAAAATAAATGAAAAAGAAAAGGGTTCTAGTCAGAAAGCAGGAGTCAAGTCACCAGAGAAAGGGTCTCTCTCCACTATTAAAAATTCTCTCCCTCTGTTGATGCTATGTGGGAAAGCAGTGGATGGAAGTGAGGGAGAAGGAAATAGGAAAATCCTGCCCTATTCTCCTGTAAGTTTCAAGCAGAAGAGGAAATGGGTACCTGAATACAATCAAATTTCTATTTGGAGACAAAAGTTACAATAGCCAGATTATGCTACAAATTAAAGCTATTTTTTATTGAACAGATTGAAGCCCCCACTAGTTGGTGATTTTAACTTTTCTCTTTTCCCATGTGGGAAAATAGATGTAGTTGGGGAAAAACAGCAAAAAAAGAAAAAAAAAAAATAACAAAAAAACCCCACACATACTTTGACAGCATTTATTAGAGAAAATTAGAACATCTCAGCTTGGTCTGTTATGAGGGGAGAGTGGTTAAACTTCTACAATTTTCAATAAGAAAAATAAGATAGTATTTGTTTGATTTAACTTCCACTTTTTAAGGAATTGAGGAAACATGGCTGTTTCTTTCCAAGGAATTCAAGAAGGTCCAAGACGGGTGGTTGTATCCTAAGTGTGTGAAAATGCAACTTGCTGTGTGGGCCGCTCTTTCTCCCATGTGCCTTCACAAACTCAGCCTTCCTGGGGACAACACATTTTTCTGTCTTTGATCTGACTGTTGGTGAATGCTGCCCTTTGCCTACCTCAGTACCAGATGAGAACTACAGGCTCACATCTGTGGCTTTGGGCTTCTTTCTATCTGCCTCCTGGATTGGACGCACTTTCTCACATTTTAAGTCCTTTTTATGCTTAACTATTCTATCTATGCTCTGAACTGAGGAAAATACCCTATTGGGGCAAACACCTTGTATTTTAATAGTAATAAAAATGCAATTATTGTATAATAATAAACAATATTATAAATTGTTCAAAGTCAAAGTGTTAGTTGCTCAGTCCTGTCTGACTCTTTGCCACCCCAGGCAAGAATACTGGAGTGGGTCACCATTTCCCTTCTTGAGGGGATCTTCCCAACCCGGGGATTGAACCCAGGTCTCCTGCATATCTCCTGCATATCTTTACTGCCGGAGGGAAAATGCCTGTGCGATGGGACAAGCAGGAAGGGACACAGTACACACTTACTATGTGATAGGAGCTCATGTGTGCCATCTCTTCCTACTTTGTGCCATTGCACAGGCATTTTCCTCCACCTGGATGGTTGTTGCCTTCATCTTGGACCTTCTTAACGCTTACTTATACTTCAAGTCTCTTCTGTTGACCAGCAGTCTTTTAGGAATTCTTACTAAACCTCCCCATGGAATCATGAACTGCCCCTTCCCAGTTTACACCATTGTTGTAGTTTGGCATTTGTTTGTGTGGTTAGTGTGAGCTTTAGGAACCATTATACTCAAGATCTCTCTTCCATCTAACTTTCCCCCCCAAAATCTTCCCATCTGAAACCGTCTTTTTCCCCATTAGCCCAACATCACTGACAGCATGACATGAGGGGAGGGTAAGATAAGCTGGTGAGATAAGAAGAAAAGAGATACTCCAAAACAACAATGATCACCAAAGTTTGGGGATTTCATGAGTGATGTGAGCCCATGGAAAATGGCAGAAGAATGGCTGTAGCTGATTTGAGACCTTCCAAGTCTCTCCAGAATACAGATCCTTGTGCTGCTCAAGTGTGGCCTTTAATTGGGGACTGAAAAGAATCTACAAGCCTGGATGGTAAGCCACTCAGTATTGATCATGTGACTAAAGGATGTCTTGAGGGGCCTAAGTGAGTTTGGGGTTCTGTATACATCCCTTAGTCCATCACAGACCATGGCTGTGAGGGGAGAGTAGACGCCAGGGAGAACTGGGTGAACTTTTCACCATCCAGGCAGAATGCAGTGTACTGTGACATATGAGGAAAATAAAGAAAAACTTCACTTTCTGCACATTTTTTGAGTAACTGTCATACTTATCATATTTATGGTGATGGTGAGAGAGAAGAAAAGAGGGCATAGTGATGGTCTTGCTTTCTCCAGGTGCTGTCAGGAATCTGACATTTGAGTTCCGTTCCCACTGAAGTTATTTTTCGAATTTTCAAGGGTGTTGAAGGGGAAAAAAGGGAGGTAATTTGTCCTTGTCCTTCCCTACCCCATTCCATTATTCATAGCTCTGCGACTTTAGCAAGTGATAATACTCTATACTACTAGCTTGAAAATAAGAATAATCATATTTTGATTATTTTTAACTTAGGATGTTTGGTTAGAGGAAGTCATTAACATTCTTCAGAAAAGATTACTTTAAATATCTTCAACAAAACATTCTTCAATTTTTTTTTTAGGTCAATATTTTGGCTTGAAACATTGCTGGTGCTGATATTTACTTAGTTCATCAGTGTTAGTTTCTGTATAGTTTTCCATTATGTGAATATATCACTCCCTTCCTTATTATGTCATTCATGCAGCAAATGTGAATTAAGTGTCTTCTTTAGTTAATATACCAGGTTCTAGGGATATAAAGGGGGACCAAACAGATGAAAGTACATTATGTAGCTTACATTCTTACTGAGAGAAGGAGAAACAGGTAATAAACCTATTGACATATTATATGTCAGCTACTATGTCATTTAAAGAAAATAAAGCTGGATAAGGGAACAGGGAGTGGTAGAGTGGGCTGTTTTAGATAGTGGAGTCCAGAAAGAATTTTCTTATAAACTGACATAAGCAGATTGGGATTACAATGAGACAAGAATCTATCAAGCAGAGGGAATAATATTTACAAAGAAGAATGAACCTATTTCCAGGGCAAGAATAGAAACACAGAGGTGGAGAACAAACTTGACCTGAGTTGGGGAAAGGGAGGGTGGGATGAACTGAGAGAGTAGCATTGAAATATATATACTATCATCTGTAAAATAAATAGCTAGTGGGAAGCTATTGTATAGTACAGGGAGCTCAGCTTGGTGCTCTGTGATGACCTAGAGAAGTGAGATGTGGGGGGCATGGGAGGCAGGCTCAAGAAGGAAAGAATATATTACATATATCACTTCTCTGTAAGCAGAAACTAACACAACATTGTAAATCAATTATATTCCATTAAAACAACAACAACAAACAAAGATGGGATAGGATATATGTATGTGTATATATATTTATATACATAGTTTTATATATATATATATCTGATTCACTTCACTGTACAACAGAATTAACACACTATTGTAAAGGAATTATATTCCATCTAAACAACAACAACAAACAAAGATGGGAGGATAGGAGCATCCTTGGTACATTCCAAAAATAATGAGGAAGCACATGTGACAGAATTGAAGAAAGAAAGGGAGATAATGGTTAGAGATGAGGTCAGAAAAATAATGAAAGAACAGGTCATCTAGGACATTTTAGATCATATTGAATATTTAATTCTGAACATGATCTGTTTCAATTGCAGGAATAAATCTATGTAATTTTAGTTATATGAGGATTATTCTACCTTATTGAGAATATAATGCAAATTTACAAGTTTGGAAAAAGAGAAACCAGAATAGCATGGAAACATATATATTACCATATGTAAAATAGATAGCAAGTAGGAATTTTCTGTATGACACAGGGAGCTCATCTCAGTACTCTGTGACAACCTAAAAGGGTGGGATGGGGTAGGAGATGGGAGCAGGTTTCAGGAGGGTGGGGACATATGTATACCTATGGTGGATTCATGTTGATGTACAGCAGAGGCAAACAAAATATTGCAAAGCAATTATTCTCCAATAAAAAAATTTTCAAGATGTTATTATAATAGCCCAGGCAGATGATGAAGACATGGACCAAAATGGTAGTGGTGGAAATGATCATATTTGTATTATATATTCAAGTCATCAAGATATGCTGATGCTTGGAATATGGAGTTGATAGGGAAGAGGAAAAGGTAACTCCACACTATATTAATAAAACTTTATATTGATATTCAGGCTACTTTTACTTCCTAGTTTGTTCTCATTTTAAACTGCTGAAGCTGCTGTTAAGTCGCTTCAGTCGTGTCTGACTCTGTGCAACCCCACGGGCAGCAGTGTACCAGGCTCCTCTGTCCCTGGGATTCTCCAGGCAAGAACACTGGAGTGAGTTGCCATTTCCTTCTCTAATGCATGAAAGTGAAAAGTGAAAGTGTAGTCGCTCAGTCGCGTCTGAGTTTTTGCAATCCCATAGACTGTAGCCAACCAGGCTCCTCCGTCTGTGGGATTTTCCAGGCAAGAGTACTTTAAACTATTTGGTTTTAATTATTCATAATATGGTTTCCATTCTCACTCTCTCTCTTTAGGTGTGTGTGTGTGTGTGTGTGTGTGTGTGTGTGTGTGTGTGTGTGTACTCAAAGATAGATATAAATATATAGCAAGTATACAATTTAAGTACTAGTAAAAGATCCAACTTGGGTATCATATAGGAAAGAAACATGAAAGGGAAGAGTTTGAGACAAACCTCGGAAGCCACATAAAAGGAAGATGTTAAGGAATTTGTACATCATTTGTAATAGTGGAGAATCATCATTGCCTTTAGTTAAGTGATGCCATGTTAAGAAAGCTTCAGGAAGATTAATTTGAAGGTTCCAGATTGGCAAGGAAATAGGCAGGACAATAGGATTCAGATAAGAGGTTCTGGAGATGATCTAGGAAAAAGGAAATGGGGGCCTGGGTTCAGATAGTGGTAGTGGATTTTTAAAGCCACGTTTTACAAAGAGGAAATCTAAGGAACTACTCATGCTCCTCAAAGTCTAGTTATGAGTCAGTGATAAAACTGTAATTTATTCTGCAAAGCAATCTTTTAAAAATGGAAACCTTATCACATAGCTTTGCTATTTTAAGTCTTAAAGAGTTTCACATTGCTCTAAGATCATCCTAATTCATTGTTTTTGTCTACAAGGTTCTAGCTCTTCTGAGCCCTGCCTAACTCTCCAACCTCATCTTATATATGAGTCCACAATGTTAAGACCATATTCCTCCCTTACCCACAGCTGCCTCACTGTCATCCTTCACACCTCAGACCAAACTTAATTTCCTCAGTGGCTCCTCATCACTCCCTTTTCTGCAATGACCTTCTACAGACCTTCCCTTTATCAGCACTAATTAGACTTTACAATAATCTTGATAGGTAATTTACTGAATTGATTATTGTTTATATGGTCAAGTCTTATAAGCTTCATGGAGTAGCATCCAGGTCATATTTAGCTGTTTCTCTAACATCTAGCACAGTGCCTAGACCAGTAAGGGCTCATAAACATTCACTGAATTCTAGCTATTACTTCAAGAATTTTTTTTTTTTACTTCAAGAATTTGAGGCTTTTGTGAAATGATCTATTTACAAAATTATTTGCTTCTGCCTACCAGATTTTAATTTAAAAGCTGTTAATAGTCATTAAATCCTTCTGAAAAGATATCATATTCATTTGGTAATTAGAGTCTATCTAAATTGATAAGAACCAGCTCCTTTTTGTAATAGTAACAAGATTGGGTTTGAGTACTCTGAAACATTTATTTTTTTTGATAAAATCTCATTAAGAATATGATCAGAAAATGGATCAATGAAACAACCAATGCAAAATCTTGATACTTGTTGAATCTTGGTGATGACTACATAGTCATTTATTTAATGTGCATGTGGGCATGCTTTTTCATACTGAAAATGTCCATCCTAAAGGAAATCAGTCCTGAATATTCATTGGAAGAACTGATGCTGAAGCTGAAACTCCAATAATTTGGCTACCAGATGGTGATTGAAGCCATGAAATTAAAAGATGCTTACTCCTTGGAAGAAAAGTTATGACCAACCTGGATAGTATATTTAAAAGTAGAGGCATTACTTTACCAACAACGGTCCATCTAGTCAAGGTTACAGTTTTTCCAGTAGCCATGTATGGATGTGAGAGTTGGATGGTGAAGAAAGCTGAATGCCGAAGAATTGATGCTTTTGAACTGTGGTGTTGGAGAAGACTCTTGAGAGTCCCTTGAACTGCAAGAAGATCCAACCAGTCCATCCTAAAGATCAGTCCTGGGTGTTCATTGGAAGGACTGATGCTGGAGCTGAAACTCCAATACTTTGGCTACCTAATGTGAAGAGTTGACTCATTAGAAAAGACCCTAATTCTGGGAAGGATTAGGGGCAGGAGGAGAAGGGGATGACAGAGGACGAGATGGCTGGATGGCATCACCGACTCGATGGATATGGGCTGGGTAGACCCCAGGAGTTGGAGAAGGACAGGGAGGCCTGGTGTGCTGCAGTCAATGGGTCGCAAAAGGGTCAAACACAACTGAGCCAGTGACCTGAACTGAACTGAACTAATGCAAAGAGCTGACTCATCTGAAAAGACCCGGATGCTGGGAATGATTGAAGGTGGGAGGAGAAGGGGACGGCAGAGGATGAGATGGTTGGATGGCATCACCGACTCGATGGACATGAGTTTGAGTAAACTCCAGGAGTTGAAGATGGACAGGGAGGCCTGGCATGCTGCAGTTCATGGCTTGCAAAAAGGTCGGACACAACTGAGCCAGTGAACTGAACTGAACTGAACTGTGGGCATGCTTAGTTTCTTCAGTTATGTCTGACTCATTGTGACCGTATGAACTATAGCCCGACAGGCTCCTCTGTCTGTGGAATTCTCCAGGCAAGAATACTGGAGTGGGTTGCCATGCCCTACTCCAGGGGATCTTCCTGACCCAGGGATCAAACTCAAATCTTAATGTCTCCTACATTGCCTGGCAGGTTCTTTACCATTAGCACCACCTGGAAAGCCTCCATTTACTTATACTTTCATGTAATTCTGTGTTTCTTTGCAAATTATAACAGTAAAACATTAGAAAAGACATAATATATCCAGGATGTATCTTTGAGTTTTCCTGAAGGTAGAACCTAATGGGAGACCTTGAGTGTAAGTAGATTGAGAGATGGTCTGTGAAAGGAGAAGGGAGGAAATGAGGAGAATAAAAGGATGCATTGATGAGCAGGCTATCATTGTGGGCAACTGAAGATAGATCCAGGTGGAGACTCCCTGAGGAATCATATGAAACACTACAAAATTGTTTTCCAAAGGGAAGGGAGATGAAATGCTAACCTATTGAAGTCAAGGGCCAGTGATGGAGGGTTTTTCTCATGGTTTTGACTTCCTGTGTGTCCAGGCTAAAAAGGTTGAACAGCCTAGCATGGTTTTGGAGAAAGTTCCGAGGTGGCAAAGCGGACAGGTACAGATAACTTTCTAAGGGTTGAAAGGGAGTGGAACTGTCAACCACAACTGATGACACTGATTTGGGTTAAGAGTTGTAGCACTGGATACCACAAGAATTTGATATGATACATGTATCTGTGGATTTGATAACAGAACAGCTGTTTTACTACCTCCTCCATTTATTTGCAAAAGAATTTACATATCCATTGCAGCTACAATGAATCCTCCATGACTGGGAGATTGGCATGTGGCCTATAAAGCAGGGAAGTATTGACTATTTATTACCTAGATGTAATTGAAAATAAGATGTAGTGAACTTTGCTACTTTGTGACTTATCTTTTGAATTGTAGATATCATTTTTTGGTGATGTCATCTTAAGAGCAATGAAAGAAAGTCTGTAAGAAAAAAATCTAAGAGGAGCAAATACAGGTAATAGGAATTAGATGAAATGATTAGTCCTCTTATTTATAAAGAGTAATATTACAAAGTGTACTCTTGTTACCTTGTTGATCCTAAAGATTTTAGCAGTATGAACTTCTTAATATATTTTACTGTATTAAAATTTCAACCTGAGACTAAGATTTGATAAATGAAATAAAAACTGTAGCCTATAATGCATGAGTAATGATAAGATTTACATATATTCCTACATATATCTGAACTCAATTTTAATATATCTAGACATAGACTAATTTTCCTTACTAATAAGATCAGTTCAAGAACATCTATTAAGCATGCATACTGCACTAGACACCTCATGATTTTGGGTCAAGGAACACAGTCATTCACTAGGCAAAATATCCCTCCTGAGCCCTCAGTTTTCCCCTCAATGTAATGAGGACAAAATGCAAAACATGCAGTACTTAACTAAAATTTAAAATTTAAGGGTGTGTCCTTAAAAAAATTGTATCATGAATAAAATAATTACTTTTCTGCCTTTAGTGAATGAAAAGAGACAGACAACGAGAGAGGTAGCTTTACCTCAATCATAGAACCATAACACTTTAGAATTTTGGGTGGTTTGTCAACTACAATCATCTAATTTAATAGTTAAGTTCACACATGCACAAAAATGTCAATTAAGAAACGTGGGGGTGCAGTGGATCAGGCTGCTGAACAAAGGATAAGAGTACTAGTGGGTCTTCTTAAGAGAAATTTCCAAATCCATTTTAAATTCATAGCTGGTCTTAACAAAATTTTTATTCAATGTATTTCTGATACTAATATTTTCATGGTCTCTACTGGTTGTTTCAAGTTTTCCAATAAGCCCTCATATTAGCTAAGAAATGGCAGTGAAAGACAGATATCTCATCTCATTTTTCCTTCCTATCAACTTTTATTAAAAGAGCTGAAGGATTAAGTAAACCAAATAACAAAAATATACTAATTAATTTGAGATCCCTATCAAATAATAATTTTATCTGCTCTATTTGTCTTCTATCTGTCCATTCAATCAACTGTTTGTCCATTCATCCATACCACCATAATTAGGTATTCACAGACTTCTTCCCCAGTGGTTCAGCCATAAAGAATCTGTCTGCAACGGAGGAGCTGCAGAAGATGCAAGTTCGATTCCCAGATAGGGAAGATCCCTTGGAGAAAGGCATGGCAATCCACTCCAGTATCCTTGCCTAGAGAATCACATGGACAGAGGAGCCTGATGGGTTACAGTCCAAAGGGTCACAAAGAGTTGGACACGACTGAAGCAACTTAGCACATTGATGGCACATACATAGTGGTGTGCTTGGAGAGAGCTTGTACTAAATGATGAGAACTGATTCCGTACATCTTTTCCCAATTCCACATTTAATGACACTAAGGCAACAGCTTGAAATTGGACATAGTGATACTTTTTATACTATAGAAAGCAGTGAATGCTGTAAGTTATCACCACCACTCCTGCCGCAGTGAAGTGCTGTTAAATATTTACCAGCTGTAGCACAGTTACGTCAATATCTCAACTTGGTGGTGGTTTGAAAATTTTAAAATAGTGCAAAATAGATGACAAACTTGAAGATAATGGGGAGTTTAATAAAGAAATTTTCAAGTGAGCCCCAAATTTAGAGAATAATTTGTTTGACTTAAAAATCATAAACCTATAAATCCTCATAAAAGATAAATATTTCCTTGCAGCAGAACTGAGTCATATATATATATTTTTAGTATTATAAAAGATGCTGTTGAAATAGGCAATTCTTTTGATGATCTATGAAGGCTAAAGCTATGCTATTTAAAAATATATGTCATTTGTTACTTTACCAAATTATAAAAGTATTATATCAAATATTGATTTTTCTAGTTTCTTTAATTGAATGTTTAGATTATATAGTTTAATATTAGTTGTCATGAAAAATATTGTTTTCATTTGAGTTTAAAAAAAATTTCCATGAATTTTTACATATACATCTTCAGTTACCATTATCACTACAAAGAGTTACTTTTGTTTTTTTCCATTCCAAATATTTGACTTGTAAAAGTCACTCCTCTGCTCTGAAGTTCTAGCATTATTTCATATGATCAAAGCATGTAGACTAAGTAAATTCTACTCTTTCAAATATAGTGATTTTTAAATTGCAATTGATTTTTTTTTGTTTTATGAACATGTATAGAGTTTGTGTTATATAGCTATTAACATCAGTTCATCTTTCAAATAATTAAATTTATCTGACTTTATCATATAATTTCTGTCTTCCTTATCTAGCATTGATAAAAGTAGATCTTTGTCAAGTCATCATGTCTGTATCATTATAATTTTAATATTACTTAAGGCTAATCATTTATGTTTTACATGTTTCTAAATTTTCTTTTCTAAAATTTTTTGACGCTTGAAATTTCAAGGCTAGACTATTCCTTCTTCACTGTGGACTACACCTTTATCAAGACAAGATGCCCTTTTCTTAAGATTTAACAGTTTTACCTAGAATTCTACTTCTCCTTATAGACTTGCTGTTTATCTATAGTTTCCTGTCATAGTTTGCATAACTCTCTATTTTTAAAAAAGTGTCATTTATTTTACCAGTATGTTTTGTTGTTTTTCAGTCACTGAGTCATGTCTCACTCTTTGTGATCCCATGGACTGCAGCACAACAGACTTCCCTGCCTTTCATTATCTCCAAGTTTGCTCAAACTCATGTTCATTGAGTCAGTGATGCTATCTAACCATTTCATCCTCTGCCACCCCCTTCTCTCTTGCCCTCAATCTTTTCCAGGATCAGAGTCTTTTCCAATGAGTCAGCTCATCACATCAGGTGGAATTTCAGCTTCAGCTTCAGTATCAGTCCTTCCAATGAATATTCAGGGGTGATTTCCTTGACAAATTTGATCTCCTTGCTGTCCAAGGGACTCTCAAGAGTCTTCTCTAGCACCACATTTGAAAGTGTCAATTCTTTGGCGCTCAACTGTCTTTATGGTCCAACTGTCTCATCCATACGAGATTACCATAAAAACCATAGCTTTGACTATATGGACCTTTGTCAGCAAAGTGATATCTCTGCTTTTTAATGTGCTGTCTAGGTTTGTCATAGCTTTTCTTCCAAGGAACAAGTGTTTTTTAATTTTGTGGCTGCAGTCATCATCCACAGTGATTTTGGAGCCCTCAAATTAAAATCTATCACTATTTCCACATTTTTTCACAGCTATTTGCTATGAAGTGATGGGACAGGATGCCATGATCTTTGTTTTTTGAATGTTGAGTTTTAAATCAACTTTTTCACTCTCCTTTTTCACCCTCATCAGGAAGCTCCTTAGTTCCTGTTTGCTTTCTGCCATTAGAGTGGTATCATCCGCATATTTGAGGTTGTTGATATTTCCTCCAGCAATCTTGATTTCAGCTTGTGATTCATCCAGCCTGACCTTTTGCATAATACTCTCCATAGATGTTAAATAAGCAGGATGACAATATACAGCCTTGATGTACTCCTTTCCCAATTTTGACCCAGTCCATTGTTCCATGTTCTGTTCTAACTGTTGCTTTTGCCCTGCATACAGGCTTGTCAGGAGGCAGGGAAGGTGGTCTGGTATTTCCATTTCTTGAAGAATTTTCCACAGTTTGCTATGATCCACAAAGTCAAAGGCTTTAGCACAGCCAATGAAGCAGAATTAGACATATTTTTTGAATTCCCTTGCTTTTTTCTATGATCCAACGGTTGTCAGAATTTGACCTTAGTCATTCCTTCACAGTGTGTACATTCTAATTAACAGAATAGATTATTTTAATATAAAAATAACCAAAGGGAATATAGGCAGCATATGTAACTTAAGACAACTATAGGGAGAAAAGAGTTAAGAAAATTTAAGCAATATCTCTAAAGGGGATATGTAAAATAAGGAATCAATTAATGTATATTTTCACTGATTTATTTTTAAATGACAGGTTCTTTCTTATCCAAGAATTATTTTTTGACACTTGCAAGCTTCATAACTATATTTATAAGAGTTACTCAGACACCAGACTTGTGTTAGGTTCATTACTCACCATCTTTTCTTTTGAACTACACATCCCCTCAAATTGAGTTAATTTATTGGTTTTGATTCATTTCTTGTTTACGTGAAGCACTTCCTTGAGCCATTTTTTTTTTTTTTTTCCTTGAGCCATTTTTTTCAAGACAGATAACTGAGTGGCACACTTCTTGAGTCACTACATCTCTGCGAGTTCCTTCTATCTTTACTAATGAAGTAGACTTGGCTGAGTTTAGAATTCTTGGGTGCCAAAGATTGCTTCTGAAACCCCCAAAATATCTCTTCATTGCCTTTTTCAATATAGTGCTGGGGAAGAGAAATATGAGGGTATCTTCATAGGTCTTGTTTTACTCTTTTCTATCTAGAGGCTTCTAGAACACACTTTTTTATACTCAAAGAAATACAAAATAAATTATCATGTTTGTTTAATTGTAGGTTAATTTTTATTAATATCTAGTATTCTTAGACCTTTGAACTATTTCTTCAAAACTTCCTTCAGTTCATAAGTTTTAAAATTAATTTGATTATTGCATCTCTTTTCTTTCTAAAATTCTGTTTCATACTTATTCTATCTCCTGGTTCTAAATATCTTATTTCTTACATTTTTGATCATTTGTTTTCTCCTCAGTTCCTTTTACTTCTGAATTTGAAATAAGTTTCTTAAGTCCTCAAATGTCTCCTTTAGCTTTCTGGAATACAGCCAAATCTTTATTTGGTTGCTTTTAAAACTTTGGTGGTGATTATTTTCACCTGCAAAAATCATGCTAATAGCAAACTATCCTTTTCATAAATGTTATATTCTTTCAACCTGGATTAAGAATTCAGATGAATAATTTCTTAGAGAAAAATTATTTCATGGTCAATACATGTTCTCTGCTTTTGAAGACATTTTATATTGAGCTGCTGTATTTTTCACATATAATAAAATATGTGATTCCAACTGCATTCTTTTAGAGATTATTTGAGTCATTAAAAGAGACAAATAATCTAAAATGAGAGAAAGAGATTATATTTTCTATGGTTTCTTTAATAACTATTTGGGGATTTAATAGGCCAAAAGAAATAATGGAAAAGCTCTAGGAATCCAGTGTGCAGAGGGGAAGTTCATGGGGGTCTACAGTTTCCTACTGAGCTACTTTATGTACCTGTGGGTAGAGTTCCCAAAGTTGTTCTTGAAGTTTCTGTGCTTTGTAGCACAGAAGTTTCTGTAGACTGACCCTTGCTTACGTTGAACTCCATCTCCTGTGCATAGCATAAAAATTACTTCAACTGTATGTGGCAAATCCCAAATTAAAATAGCAATGACTAACTTTCTATTTTTCTTTCACTGCTGAATGAATAAATGGTCAATGAAGACATATAGTATTTTGAGAAAGGAAGAACTAGGATATGGTGCCCAGTTACATTTTTTGAGATTGAATAAAGGAAGCCAGAGGCCTCAAAAAAGATATTTAAAACAAATAGCTTTAAGAATGATTTTGATAAGAACATTTGACTTTAACAATGCAGATCATCCCTAGTGGAAACTATATTGCCATTATCATCCACAAATATTGAAGTCATGTTAGATACTGTGGTAATCTAGAATATGGGTCATAGATTCTTCACATTTGGGTCCAAATCTTATCCTTGCCACTAACTAGCTATATGACCTTCAGCAAGCTACATCACTGCTCTGTGTCTCAGATTACTTTAAAAGGGGTGAAAGACTCTCTCACAGTGCTAAGAACAGGACAGGCAAAAATATCTATGAAAAGCAAACATCGCACAGAAGTTCTCATTCAGCCTAGATGTTATTATCATATAGAATAACATTGTCTTCCTAGTATATAAGACATTGACTTGATCAACAAGCTAGAAAGAAAAGAATATCTCTCTTATTAAAGTATAACATTTGAGATGTTCTCAATTTTTAGAATTCTCTGATTAATATCCCAGGCTATGTTCAACAAATTCAGAAAATTAATGGCTTTTAAGAACTCACACTCACAAGAACTCCACCATAAAAGAGTATGTGGTTCTATCTTGTTGCTAAGGAGTTTCTAAACTTTTCTTTATATTTGGATTACCTAGAGATCTCTTAAACATTTTGAAGCCGATGTCATTCCCTAGACCGAATAAACTATAGTCTCTTGAGGTGGGACAGAGGCATCAATATTTTTTATGACTGTGACTTCAATGTTCCTATAAGTACAAAACCACTACTTTAACATCTGATACCCTTATCTGGCATTTAGTATCTTTATTTATAGAATTTATAGCACCTCTACAAAAAGATAAACTTTAAAATTAAGTAAGAGATATGCAAACAGATATATATTCTAAATATTATATAACTATGGGCTCAATGAAAGTTTAATTCTACAAAATTAATTTTCTTTCAATGGATGCTTTAAATGATTTGAATTCATTTAGGCAGAAATGAGTGTTATATTTTTCTTCCAATCCAGAAAATGTCACCATTTTAATTCTGCCCTTGTAAAGAGATGTGTCTTAACCAGATTTTAACAAAATTATCATAGCCTATTCCAAAAGAAAATGTTAAGACAAGAGATTTTAGAAAGTGAACACATTTGTTTAAAAGTTCTATTGTGTAAACCTTAACATAATAGGGTAGTTAAGATAACACTACATGCTTCAGAGAGAATCTGTGGACTTCTAGGCCTCACTTACAGTTATATTTTTCAAAATTAAAATATTATATATCCTTTTCTTAAAATCTTCAATGTGGGAGAAAGACTATTGTCAAAAATTATATTAAAAATTCTGATTTAAAAAATTTTCTCACATGTCCTTTTATTACTAAGAACAGTAAAATTGTTTATCATGTCTGATTGAAGAATGAGCAATACATTGGTCATTCTTTATAAGAGAAATACCGCATCACACAACACACTACACTGTATTGACGTCAGTGTTCTGAAGCAATTTGTTTGCTAAAAGTCTCACCAAATCGATGAAAGTAAAAAGTCTCAAGAATTTTTTTTAAACGTGGTTTGTGGCTAGTGGCAAAACCCCACAATATCCACACAAGTCTAGAAATGTAATTGCTTTGTTTTTTTAAGATCTACCCACAAATAGGTAAAAGGACACTTAAAAATTGGCAGGCATTTTCACTTCTTTTCAAAAGAGAGGCATCCAATATTGTTTTCTTAGCATTATGAATTTCTATGTGTCATGTCCACTTTTGTGGACATTTCCACTTTTATGGACATAGACAAGGGTGTGGTGAGAAGACACACTAGCTAGGACCACATAAGGAACCCCAGTTGTGGGTAATGTCAGGAATTAGGACATCTTATCTTTAAAGAATCTTTTAATCTTTTGAAGGACAAGAATTTAAGACCAACATAGCATCTCTGGGGATAATTAATACATTTAGGGTATCATTCCAAGTATCACTTACTTCTACAACTCTGTTTAACTAAATTCCATTTCTCCAATCAAAATTAAATGGACCCCTGTCTCAAACATGGTGTACTATAAAGTTTGGGGTGAGTGGCTCAGATGCTCATTTGTATCTAACTCTTTGTGACTCCAAGGACTGTAGCTCACCAGGCTCCTCTATCCATGGGATTCTCCCAGTAAGAACACTGGAATTGGGTACCATTTCCTCCTCCAGGGAATCTTCCTGACCCAGGGATCGAACCCATGTCTTTTATGTCTCCTGCATTGGCAGGCAGGATACTTCACCACTAGCGCCACCTGGTTGGAATCAAATATGGAATCACAAACCCTTGCTGATGTGGAACAGGTTAAAATAAGTTCCCTTTTACCAAATATTTTCAAAACTGGCAAAGGCGTAGTAGAAAAGAGAACCACTGAAGGGAAATGTTTTGTATTTGACAAGATAATAAGCTATTGATGGATTTGGGCTAAGGGATTTATAGATTCCAAGTTTACATTCTTCTATTTGAGTTTCTCATGGGTCCAGTGTATACAGAGTCTAACATTCTTATTCTGGACTTGGTTAAGAAATTTAGATGCTACTATCGGTGGGCATTTTACACGCATAAGCTTTCTGTAAAATTAGCATTAAACTATATTAAAAGGAATTAGAATTTCTAGCACTGGTGTAAGCTGTCCCTGAGGTCATGACAGGCTTTTGACATTTGTCAACGCTTAAAGATATCTCCCATCACATTGGCATTAGCTTTAACTGCCAGATGGAGAGGATATTGAAAATAGCTTGTACTCCAAAATTTAGAGTGAATATAAACAAATAATGTTCTCTAACCTCAAATACTTTCCTTGTAAGAACTTGCAACAATTCTTATTATTGCAATGTCTCCTTTGAAAGCCATACTTTGTCCTCTTGAGGAAAAAAAAAAAAACCCAAAAAACTTTCCCATCCTTATGGGACAGCAATTATCCAGGAATGGAGCATGGCAGGAAATGGAGTCAGGCATGCTGGGAAGCACAGAGCTGGGCTGCATGGTCAGCAGAAATCCCCCTAGAAAATAGGCATTCAGAAAAATCTGTTTTCCTACTTAATAGTTTTTCTCCATTTTTTTTTTTTTTTAAATAGTGGATGGTCTCAGACCAGGCTACTCTTTGTGTTTTCATCTCATGGTGTCGTGCAAAAGCATGGCAGGGTTCATTTTTCAGATGATGTGGGATGATGTTCAAGACTCAACACATAATCAGCAGTAAGACCGGCCCCCTGGCCAACAGAGTGGAAATATTCACTTTGAAAAAGGATATCATAAACCAGAATATGGGAAGTACATTAAAGCACACATCTATAAAACACAACCTCTGCCCCCAAGGCTGACATTTGACCTGTAATACTTGCATATGAGAAATTATTTTCTGCTGCCTAAACATGCATTTCAGAAATTGATATGAGGAGAATTGGTGACTTTTTTCATACAGGGATAGGATTTAGAAAACCAAGCTTCTCTCTGAGTTTCATTTCATTTACTCTCACCTGTAAAGCTGAAGAACTAGAAAGTTATGTCTAAAAAGTTAAAAAAAAGTTCTTCCCTGTGACATTTATCTTCACTGTAAGAGTTGGCTTATATAATCATCCTCCATTTTCCAATAGCAGCGAGGTCAATCTTACTGGATTCCTCCTCTTTATAGCCTGTTGTTACCATAACTAATCTTCTTGTTCATCATTAAAATACATCAAATGTTGGTCTATTGGAGAGGAAACATACTTTTACTTTCATCCTAGTGGTGCTTTTTATTATCATTCAAGATGGAATTTATTACATTTTAGACTTGGATAAGCTAAGTTAAATAATGGGAAGCTCTTTCTGCCCAGGGATCCTGAAATCAGTTGTATGACTACATTTTAAACAAATTTGTCCACTGTCTTGTCATATGTCCCTTGTATCATCATGACATGGCAGGAATAAAAAAGCAACTTTGGAAAAGGATGCCTTGAATTGAATTGAAGGTGCTTCTCCTTTAGATATAGGGCCTTGGGCGATTTGTTTTATCTCGGTAATTCCCCATTTTCCTGGGTATAAAATGGGTTTAATAACACCTACCTCCCGCAGAGTCCTTTTTAGAGCATCAGACAGAAATACTTGAGCCTTAACTAGTCACACAGGCAGTATGCTTATGTAAATGTAAGAGGATGTGAAGAATAAAAATGGAGATAGGAATTTTGCTGCTTTCCGGTGTTACTAAGGTTGTTCTGTAGACGGAAGGAATGAACAGGTACTGATCTGTGGTGATGGAGCTGATAATGAGAATGATCTGCCCAGGTGCCTTTAGCCTCACAGCTGCGGCCCGGCCTCCCACCACTCGGCCTTTCTCTGGTGGGATCTCAGCACCGTGTATCTGACTCAGGACCTGTGGTCCCGGGGAGCTGGAAATCAGTGTCTCCCTGTACCTCTTGATTAAAGATTCATGAGAATTGGAGAATAAAGGCACTAGCTCCTTGACCCCTTGGGTGGGATACTGTGGAGGTGCATGTTCTACCTTGTCTCTCGGTTGCCTGGCAGCTGGATGAAACTCCAGGCCCAAAACAAAGACAAGAGGCTCCTACTGTTCTCTGGACCCTGCAGGGCAAAACTCCTTCTCTGCCTCCAAGCCTTTGTCCACTTGCTTCTGGCCCCATGGAGCTCTTTCAGTTCTTGAAACAGATTCAGTCTGTCCCTTTCTCAGGCCTTTGCTTGTTCCAATTCCCCTCACTGTACTATCTTCTGCCCTTTATCCCCCTGCACATGAGTCAATGTGTACTCATTTTTCTGATGGACTTCCCCAGTGTCTCAGGGTAGAGAATCCACCTGCAATTCAGGAGCCGCAGGAGATGCGATTTCGATCCCTGGGTCAGGAAGATCCCCTGGAGGAGGGCATGGCAACCCGCTCCAGTATTCTTGCCTGGAGAAATCAGTGAACAGAGAAGCCTGGTGGGCTAGTCCTTAGGGTCACAAAGAGTCCACAGAGTTGCAAAGAGTTAGACACAACTGAAGCGACTTAACACACACTCGTACGTTTTTCTGATATCAGTTCAAAATATTATTTTTCAAAAATTTACATTTCTGTCAAGAATGTTTTTCATCTTTATACACATCTTATCTTTAATCTTCATAGTATTGAGTATAGTTTGTAATTATATACATGTGGAATATTTGACTGTCTCCACAAAAGTACTGTAGAACTCTGAGAGGGCAAAGAGCGTATCAACTTTACTCAACTAATTTTTCCTAAACTCCAGGCCAAGTGCTTGTTGACTGTTTATTGATTGAATGAGTGTCATAACAAATAAACCAGATTCTATGCATATTATAACTGTATTGATTTATTTTTAGCATAACTTTTCCTCCAAGAGATTTCACTTTAGCAGCTCTTCCTTTTAGAACAAGATGCTTGGGACACCTACCATGAAAGAAATGGACCTCTGTCAGAACTTTTTCTAGGGTAGAGGAGGCAGGGCTGGTTGAGGATAGTGGAGATAAGGTTTGTTATAGTAGCTACGATGGACAGGAGGAAAGGAAACGACCCAGCTAGCTGTTGCCAGTGAAGACCTGAGTCTATGGTTCAGCTTGTGGACTGTTCTGGGGCTGAGGTTGAACACTGGAAACCCATATCCTCCATTTTGTAGGCTGGTTTCAGACGTTTTCTCTTAGAGGTTGAGTTTCCTTTTATGAACCCCATCCCACAATTGCTCAGTGCACTTTTTAATCTATGTATCAGAATTTACCTGAATCAGAATTGGGTTACCTTAGTTTCCTTGGTCCATTGGACTCTCTACTGGCATGGCCCATTTTATGGATAAAAATTATGTCTAATTTAAATTGTTATTTTAAAAAATCTGAAAGAATGGATAGCAATGTTCTAATATTCCAGTGGAGTATTAGAATTCTAAATAAAATTATTCAGCCTAAAATGTAAATCAAAACATGTTAAGTATATAACATTTAAAGAATTATACCAAATTCTCATAGGAAGTGTGTCTAGAAAACTTTGGAAGGCAAAATCTTGTAAATCCCTGCAGTTCACCTTTGCAGCTTTCATAGGAGTGTCCATGTCCCTCACTATATCTCTTTCTCTTTAAAATTAATTAATTAATTTGGCTGCACCAGGTCTTAGTTGTGGCACATGCCAGGTCTTAGTTGCATGGTCAGGGATTGAACCCGGGCCCCCTGCTTTGGGAGTGCAGAGTCTTAGCCATTGGACCACCAGGGAAGTCCCTATGCCATATTTCTATATATCAGATCTGTCCTGGAAAAAATCCACTTAACTATGAGAATAACACAATCAACCTTCCTCAGCCCTTGCCTCAGAAATCTCCAGATATCTGAAACTGAATAATAAAATTGTTTTCTATTTTTCTGTTTTGCTTGAACAATGACCTAGTTCTGGATTTTGCTTTGTGTGTGTTGTCATTATCCTTGTGCTCTGAGCAGGTATCTATGATCAGCTGCACCAAGTAAGGGAATCACTCCCTGATTTTGGTATCAGAAATGTTGGGGAGGTTTATGATGAGAGCTCAGGAAATGACTCACATGTACAGAGAAATCATGGTAATATCAGTGGAAAGGATACCTGTTGGGTTTGTTTTTTTCTCCTTTTTTTTTTTTCCCCTAGAGCAGAAAAAAAAAAAAAAAAAAAAAGCCTTAGGGGAACTGAAAACCTGGTGAAATGGTTTACTCAAATTCATTTAGCAATTCCCCCCCCCCCCCCCCGCCCCGCTCCATTCCTGTAGGGGAATTAGCAGAGTGCTAAAGGTTTTAAAGAATTCAGATGAAAAGCCATCTGTTCCCTGGGCTTTGTTCAATCTCAATTTAAGGATGGCTTTTGAGATTTCCTATTCCCTAATTAATTCCTCTAGATGAGCTTGTGGGGTTGGCTCAATTTATTTTTTGAAAGATGGAAAAAATGCTCCCATCAATTAGTCCTTTGTTACGCTGTGACTGAGATGGAAATAGCTTTTTGCCAAGTGGAGCAACGAGCTGAGAGATGCCTGTGTGTGCAGTGGCCAGGTGGCCTTTGTCAGTAGGCCTGGCTTTGATGTAAGTACCATTTTCTGGGACTTTCAGATAACTGGTGAGAAAGCACCCAGCCTGGCAGGAATCTGAGTAATGTTTAGCTTGAAGCACAAGGGTGGGGAAACTGAAGCAGTGAGTACGAGTCATATTTTAAAAAACATAATTGTTAGAACAATTATTTTTTTTTTGTATTACCTTGTGTAATGCACTCTAATTGAAGGCTCCTTGAATGCTGTCCTCTGGGACTGTGTTTTCTGTGTGGACAAGCACTAGAAGGGCAACTGAAGGGCTGAAAGGGGAAAAGGGAAGGGAAGAGAGAGGGGAAACTCACCACCATCAGCAGCAGGTATACTTGTATGTTTCCTAGTGCCCTCACTGAGTCTGGGGCTGAGACCCAGGATCTGGCAGGGACTAACCTCTTCTTTGCAAGAGAAATTCTGACCTTGGACTGTGGAGCTTTGGATAGTACATGATATTAGGCCAAGATGTGATCAGGGACCAGGGTATGATGGGAAAATAAATTGTAAAAACTTAGTGCCAACTTTCTCCTGCCAGCTCAGGTCTTGTGACTGGAAGGAAAGGAGCCATAAGCCCCTGCCCTGGCAGTCAGGAAGCTGGTTTTCAAGACCTGTCACTGCAGCTGGATTACATGCTGACCAAGCAGCAAGGTTAGCTGAGTGGGTGTTCTTGGTTGGGAAGACATACACCTCCTTCCTTGACAGGACTGACAGTGGGAGAAGAAGTGTTGGGGTCCAAGCTCTGCTGTTACCCAAAGTTGAGGGGCTAAAACCCTGACCATCATAGGTTTCCCACAGAGCACTGCAGAAGGAAAACTCCTTTTATGAAAGGCCATGCTGCAGGGGTCAGTCTTGGACAAGTTAACCCTTATCTCTCAATTATTACTTTATCTGCTCCTACTCCTTAAAAATGACACCTCTATCCATAAATATTGGGAATAGTAAGTCAAATAATGCATTAAACACCGCTGGCACAGTTCTTGGCAGGTAATAAGAAATATTTTATAATCATTATTATTTTTCTATGGCAGTTCATACTGCCATAGAAAATTATTGAAGATTTGCTTGCAATATTTCATAAAATACTATTTTCTACAAACACAATCTAGACTATATTGACCTTCTCTTTTCCATCTTGGGAACCTCCTTCCTGAGTAGTATAGTTGAGTTCCATTTGTATTGTACTGTTCCCTATTGGTTTCCTACATATGTTCTGATTTCTTAACTAGATTGTAAATGTCATGGGTTATACTTTTTTGTGCCCTATGGCCCTGATTCCATACCATGGTCTAGACCTACAAATACACTCAACAAATACGTATTAATTATTAAGGTAGTTACAAATACCTTAAAACAGATATGTTTTATATCTCATTCAAGTTTTAGTTCATATGGTCATACCTAGTTTGTAATATTTTCCAAATATCTTTCTTATTAAAGTTAAATATAGAGTGCCACTCAAATACCAAATAATATCACTTATATGTGGAATTCAAAATATTATTAATCTCTCTTGTAGCATTTAGTCTAAAGGAATTGATTCACTGATTTGACAGTTTACCAAATATTTTCCACACACATAACTGTTTTATGTCCTCTACCTCTATTCTCTTCTTCTTTTAAAATTTTACAGATTTTTATATTTAATAACTTTTTAATTGAAGTATAGTTGATGTACACTCTGTTCTCTATCTTGTAAATAAAACTAGTAATTCTAAAAGCCTAATTCTGTCATATTAGCTTAATGACCATCAAAAAATTTGCAAATCACTTAATTTTCCTACAGTTCCAAGTCCTTTTCTCTAAATTTCATATAAATACTTACCTTACTTCTCTTACTTGGAGGTGAAATGAAAATAACTAAAGATCTCCTAGCCATGCATGTATTAATACAAGTCATACTTATATTTTCTACTCCAGACCCTCAAACCTCTCCCCACTGAGATTCTCCAAATCTCATCCAGTGCAGTGTGATTGGAGAGAACACATATTAGCTTTCCCTTTAAAACCTATAATTTACTGCAGGTATTTACCCTATTCCTGGCTAATTGATATAATTTGCATAAAATCCTTTGTGTTTGGCTTACCTTCTGCCTTTAGGAGGCTGCTCTGATAGCTCAGTTAGTAAAGAATTCACCGGCAAATGCAGGAGACCCTGGTTCCATTCCTGGGTCGTGGGGTCAGGAAGATCCGCTGGAGAAGGGATAGGTTGCCCACTCAAGTATTCGTGGGCTTCCCTTGTGACTCAACTGGTAAAGAATGTGTGAGACCTGGGTTCGATTCCTGGATTGGGAAGACTCCCTGGAGAAGGGAAAGTCTACCCACTCCAATATTTTGACCTGGAGAATTCCATGGCCGATATAGTCCATGGGGTCACAGAGAGTCCACATGACTGAGCAACTTTCACTTTCACTTTCTGTCCTTAGGGCTAGAGAAAGATTTAACAAACAAAACTGAAATTTAAAAAGAAATAAGATGTGTAGAGAGAGACTAGGAAGGAGAAAAAGAGAATGAGAGTTGACCCAGTATGGATATCCTGGCAAGTAGAGAGTGTGGATGGACTTGTTAGCAGTAAGTGGAGCTGGGTCGGAGTAGACAGTTACGGAGGGAAAGGTGTAATTAAGGTGACTAACAGACTCAGTTTGCATGAGACTGAGGGGTTTCTTGGGACAAGAGACATTCAGTGTTAAGTGTGACAAGCTGGTCATCTCAGGTGGAGTAGATGTACAGTGGACCAAATTTAGAAACAAGAAACTCAATCAGAAGGCAAATGAGTTAGTTGTTGTGGAGAGTGGCTTCAGAAACTCAAACCACTGGTTATTAAACCACTAGTTTGACTTGTGGTCAAAAGATCATTCTCACCTGAGCATGGGGAGCAGCCTGAATAACCCCTCAAGCAAAACACAATGAGGACCCCAGGTCAAGCCCACATCATTATGGGTACCCCACGCTTTTCAAAAGTTCTCTTTATACCACTTCACTTTTGTGAAAGATCTGCATTAGTACCTGTTTCTGCTAAGTAAAAGAAATCCAAAGAGGAATTTTTTTTTTAATGGAGAAAAGGTGAAAAGTGAAGCCCCAGGAGAGTCAGTGGGGCACCCCAGCAAGGAGAAGGACATCCCTAAGTTCCTTCCCCAGGAACTATACTCAGTATCTCAGCATCAAGCTTCCAGAACTTTGTACTGATTCTGTGATCATCTCTGCTTTATCTCAATTTATTTGTGCATCTCTTAGCAAGAAGTGTCCTAAGGTAACTGATTCTTCACTTTATGCCATTTGGGCTCACAACGTTTTCACAGGACTACTGTACTTGTATTGTGGGGAAACTGAACTCCCTGTGAGTCAGTTCCAAGGATCAGCTACAAATGAGGCAGCCTTGTCTGATGAGGCCCTGTGTACTGTTCCTCTTGATTTCTAGTACTGCTTATGGGAAGCAAATAAATTAGCAAATGTCTCCCTCTCTCTTACTATCATTTTTCTTACCTTGGGCATCATCACTATGTCAGGCTCTGCCATAATCATCTCTTAATACAAAACTATGTGCCATTTGTGCTGTGTCCAGTCACTCAGTTGTGTCCAACTCTTTGCAACCCCATGGACTGCAGCCCCCCAGGCTCTTCTGTCCATGAGATTATCCCGACAAGAATACTGGAAGTGGGTTGGCATTTCTTCCTCGAGGGATTTTCCCAACCCAGAGATCAAACCTGCATCTCCTGTGTCTCCTGTTTTGGCAGGCAGATTCTTTACCACTGAGCCACTGGGGAATCCCTAGTACAAAACTATTATGGGTCCAAAGGGAACTATCTCCAGAGAAAAGTTGATCTTTTCCATTCCAAGGCATAGGGAAGCAGCGGTGTGCTAGAACCTAACTCAGGGTTTAAAATCTTCCAATCCATTGAAATGGGGTCATTTTCAGCTTATTTAGTTTTCTATAAATATTATGGTAATTTTAAAAATGATTTTCAAAATATGTGGTGATATAATCAAATGAACAATCTGGAAAACTCAACATTAAAACTCCTAGAATGACCTTGAATTATCATTAGTGCTAGAGATAGGCCTGCAATTTGAACTGTAAACTGTTCTCATTTGTGACCAATTCTGATACAATTTTGTTTTATCTTTTACAGTATCAAAGAACTGATAGAATAGGGAAAATCCAGATTCTTTTTTCTGAGTTACTGGCCTCATGACAAGCTACATTAGACAGGCCCTTGTGGTGAAAGATTAAAATATTACCAGCTTTGTTTTGAAACTGTGACACAGAGTACTTTTTTGGAAACTTTCTGAGGTGGTTTGGGCCCTTAACTTGCCTGGTAACCACAGCTTCTGGACTAATCCGACACACCATTTGGGAATTTCCAATTTGGGAATTACTAATAGGGGCACTGGTTTATGCAATGCTTTCTCTTCTGGTTTGCAGGTGAGCAGACTCTTATTAAAGAAGAGTCTAATTACAGTAGGTGAGGGGAATTTTTTACACTCTACTTCCAGACAGCAGATTTTGGAGGGATTCTCTTAGACCAGAGCATCTCCAACTATAATGTGCATGCCAATAATGGAATCTTTTGGACACCTTGCTGAATAATTAAGTCTCTGGGGTGAGCCATTTCCAACCAGGTGATGATGCCACTACTAGTTCATAAACCACAATCTGTACAGCAAGATCTTACAGAGAAGTCAAGTGTGCCTGTGGTGGCAGGAGAGGACCATGTGCTTTCAGGACACTTAGAATTTACGTCTCAGGATTTCCCTGGTGGCCCAGTGGTTAAAACTCTGTGCTCCCAATGCTGAAGGCCTGGATTTGATCCCTGGTCAGGGAACTAGATCCCATGTGTCACAACTAAAAGACCACCTGTACTGAAACTAAGACCCAGTACTGCCAAATAAATAAATATTAAGAAATAACTTATGAAACTAATTTGTCTTTGGGCACCAATACAGCAATGCAAATAGAGTAAGCATCTTTAGCTGCAATAAACTTCCCTAAATTTATATATTATAGAAACTCTCCTGAGATAATTGTCATCATGGCATTTAACAGTACTTTGCCTGAGTTTAGCTGCATCTCATCTGTGTTGCTGAATCTAATTGGGCAGGAATTGAACATTTTATTTCTTCAGCTGTGTCCTTGCTTCCCACCTCTGAGGAACTGGTGATTCCTGCCAAGGTATATAAGAGGTGCACTTTCTGATACTCTACCTAAAAGTGACGAGTAGACACAAGACATCATGTGCCTTCAGATTCAATGAAACAGATAGCTTTTATTCAAGGAAACTTACTCAAAAACATTTAAATAAGCATGGTTATTACTGTGAAAGGAAAGTGAGATAAAACTGTGAAAAAGTGGAAAAAGAATATCCAAAGACAAGGCTAAGGAATTATAGACAGTGGTGTTATTTTTCTTTTATTTCACCTGGCCTCATGAATAGAGGGCCACAGGGAACTAGACTCTTGATACCAGGCAGAGTCTTAGGCATAATAATAGAGTTGGAATGCTTCTAGATTAGAAGCAGAGGACTTCATTTGTAAAGAATTAGAATTTGCACACATGAATCTCACTTTATACTCTGTGAAGAGGGTGTGTTTCTGAAGAATTGAATGGAGACTGAACTTTGTCCAGTTCTTTAAGAACACTATCATTTGGAAATCATCTCTCTTTTCTCAAGAATTTAATTCACAGTCATTTTCCACAATTGAGACCTATTAAGTATTAAGTCAAAAGGAATCTCTAAATGTGACCTTCTCCTAATTCACTGCTGTGGTCAATGCGGCTTTTAGATCTGAAAGTTTTTCCTCAGTGTGTAATTGATTGGAAGACTGTTTCCTAGTAAAGCGTATTGTTACATTTCTGTGTGGTTGGTAAACAGAGAACAAAGGGACACTCACCAGAGGCTTCTGTTTGCACATCAAATAAAAGCCTTGTGGTGGTGAGAGATTTTGTGTTAACCAAAATAAAAACCCAAATGGGACAGGTTCCCAAAGGATGGTTTAGTCATTTATACAGTTACATGACTAACTTATGTGTATGCCTTTTGAATATGCACTGATTTTTTACCTTCACACAAAGGTGATCATTTTCAGTTTTTAAGTGCTTGTCATCCATTCACCAGCCATTTCTCCCTTTTCTTTGACTCCAACTTCTAGTTGAACAACAGAAGAGTTGAATCATAAAAGAAAAGTCCAAAAAAACTTTTATTTGTTTGAAGGAAATTCTTTCCATGTGTCCCTGCTCCTTCCTTTGCTAATTTGGGTCATGTGTTCGGCTTTAGTCATCTGTCCCAGGCAGAGAGAGGCCAAGCTCCTCCCCCGCTCACCGCAGGGAGGTCTGGAGGTCTATGAGTGGTAACTGAAGATTGCTGGACCCACCACATCCTACAAAAAATGTAATAGCTGCTTGAGGCTTAGAGCTTCCACTGGAATTTGAGACTAAAAGCATAAAATAAGCCAAAAACTAAAAGGTTTGCAGGCAAGGCATGAGTTGATTGAAGGAGAGGAGGAAGAAGAGGAGGGTAGAACAAGAAAGAGCCAATATCAAGAGTGGAGATGATGAGTCAGGAGGAAGAAAGGAACCTTTATGTTGGAATAACAGAGGCCCCTGGGTTCTTCTTCCTCCCACCTAGGAGAACAGGTGGTACCTTCATATTAAGGATGGAAGTCAAGCTATTGGTGCAGATATCAGTTCCTGATGATAAAATGGCATGTGTATTAGATAAACAGAAGGACCGGCCTCTAAGAGTTCAGAATTCCCTAGGTCCGTGCATAACTTGTATATGACAAGCTCCTTTAAAGTTTTAGGGAAATAGAGGAATACTCTAGAATTTTGTACTTTGACTTTAGGAAAACCGGTAAACATCTTTTTCGGAAGCCAAGCTTACTTTCTCTCAATGACTTATCCATCTATACTTTGTGAAACATTTATTGTCTATGCTACTCACTTGGCAGTAATTCAGAGTGCATGATGATGTACATCATTTGTACTGTTTTCTAGTATTGTTTCTTAGTCCTTGAATTCTTATTTGAATTTCTACTTTATTTTGGTTTTCTCTGTTACTAGGAAATATGGATATACATTAAAAAATATATGGATACACATTCTTTATATTCTCATTTTCTCTGTTACTAGGAGAGAAATATGGATACACATTTATTTTGAAATATGGATATACATTCTTTTAGATTCTTCTCATTCAGAGGTGGGTTACATGCTCCCTTCCAGGGAATCTGGGTGGGCTCTGACCACTTCAATCTATAGAGTAGAGCAGAAGTGATACTGTGCTACCAAAAACACATGGCTGTAAAACCACAACTCACTTCCAATGGTGACTCATGAAAGACAGCCTTGTTTGCTGGTCAGAATCACTCTTGGGTCCATGAGATACTGTATAAGAAGTGTGACTACCCTCAGACCACAATGCTGTAGAAACTATGTGTAGACAGATACTCCAGCTAACAGTTTATGCCAAGTTCACTATTTAGCAGTCTCAAGGTAGGTACAGATAGGTACATGAAGATGCTATATTGAAAATGTATTTTCTAGTCAGTCTTCAGAGTATCCTAGTTAAGGCTCAATACATTGGAGAGCAGAGACCAGTCAGAGCTGCTACACCTGTCCACAAACATTATGCAGTTGTAGTATTTTTATATCACAATGTATTTGGGTAGTTTATTGCACAGGAATAAAACTGAAATCTAAGGAAGAACTTTTAAAAGTTAAATTACTATTGGCTTGGAGGTAGTTTCAGCCAAATAGAAGTACTAGTGGCAGATTGGAGGGTGAGAGTAGGGGTTCAACCAAGTTGTTGATGATATTTCTCTCTTCCTCTTTCTGTGGATCAAGCAGTGTCTTGTGTCATTGTGTCTCTTTTATGATCCCAGCTTCTGCCAGTCAGCCTTTGAAATAGTTTTAGAAAGTATTTGGAGGTGCCAACTCCTGGTCTTTGAGAACAACCTCCTCTGACCCTCTGATTCTAGTGGTGGCAGTGGATTCCTGCTACTGTTGATCTCCAGGTCTCCTACTTTCCCCTGATTGCCTTTCAGTTCTTCCTTTGGATTAGTTTTCAGTATTAAAGTTCTTTCTTTAAACTACCTACTTTCTTGACTGGGCACTCATTGATACAGGCTACAGATCACATTTCTTTATATGCTTGACTCAACACAGCAAATATGAAATAAATACTAATTAACTGACTAAATACAGGTCAGTTCATAGAATAGTCATCTTGTTTGATGAAATAGTGTTGGGGCATCATGTTGACCCTTTATAATCCTTCTAGAAGTGTAGCATCTCAAAATAATTAGCTAAAGCTTCAACTTGGGTATGATTTTACAGGAACTCCCTTGCAATTGATCAATTCCTTTAAGCATAGTAGGAGTATAATGCCAAAAGTTTTAATGAGTCTCTTTTTCGTTGGAAGAAGGTGAGTTGAGCCACTGTTCTCTAAAGAATGTTTCCAGCTTAATCTTTGATTTTTTTGAGAGTAATAAAATGGAAAATATATTAGAAGCTAATGCAAAGCAGGTCTATAAAATGTTGTGCTTGAGTTTTAGAAGATGTTTCATTGATATATTTTTTGAAAAAATGCTTTGCATTTGTAAAAAAGAAATGCATCCCTGTATCTCTATCTATATGATTGGCTTAAGACAAATATGACACATCCATACTGAGTTGTATTTCTTCTAGTGTTAGCATGTTAGCTTAATATATGAAGGTAGCTTGAATCATTCATTCTAGCAGCATAGATTCAAAAGCAAATATCCTCTTTTTTATCCTATATTATTGAGTTTGCTGCAGTTTGCTGTAGTCATGATTCTATAAGAGCCGTTGTGTAATCATGTCCAAATCACTTAATTCTTTTCATTCATAGCATCCGTAAGCATAAAATTAAAGGGTTGGACTCACCTCTCAGATAACTCCCACTTGAAAATACTGTGCCATTCTAAGTGGCTGATTTCATGCTCCTACCCATCCCGAGCTATTCCATGCATGCTCTTTTCCTCTATAGTCTTCAGAAATGATTTTGTCATGATTCCTGTAAGGAATAATCATCATTATTGTAGTATTTCTATTTTAGAGCCCATCTTAAAATAAAATTGTTTTTTCAAGGGAGAGAAGGGACAGAAAATGTCATTTTGTAAGTTCTTAAAATGAGAATCTATCTGAATGTTTGATTTTGGTTTGGTTTTGGTTTTTTAACAAACATATAGGACTCATTACAAGCTAGGCACTGTTTTGAGAATGCTTCAAATGTAATGTCATTAAATTCTTATAATATCTTTATGGTATCTTCATCTAAACTATAAGCAAACAGAGGAACAAAAATGTAAACTAACTTGCTTAGGATTGCGCAGTTAGGGAGTAACAGAGCTAAGACTTGAACTCAAGCAGGCCACATTCTCCACTGTTGGACCATGCTGCCTAATAGCTTAACTGAAAGCTGTAGGGATCATAATTCTTATAAGAGGTGAGCAACCCAGATGGTATACTGCTGGAGGTGTCACAGATCTGAAGAGGAAACTGGACACCTTCTCTGATGTGTAATTTCTGTAAATAAGAAAATTCAGAGCAAAGTGAATGCTTAAATTTCCTTAACAATAATTGTTTGAATCCAAGTCAGCATTTCATAGAAGTTAAGGTCATCATTAAGGCTGGTACAATTTCTCCTCATCAAGTTTGGATGTGATCACTCCTGGAGGTAGGAGGGGATTAGATGCTTCATTAGTATTGATTCTGAAATTTGGATTTTCTAACTGATGCATCTTGTTTTATGCTCTTGTTTGGGCCTGAATCCTACTTTACTTCCACAATAATTTGTGTCTATTTAGGCTCTTGAACTAGAAATATTACTCCAAATATTTCACACAGATGTAGTCTTTCTGGGGAAAAGTTTGTATTTCTTCTTAAAAGAACTAAACTTAGTTTCCTTTTCTTTCCCTAAACTTTGCATTCCTTGAACTAAACTCCCTGAGACTGTCTAAGACTCACTGCTATGAATTCAATTATTTTCTTTCAGGATTTTACTTATTTACTTTAATTAATTTATTAATTTTAATTAGAGATTAATTACTTTACAATATTGTGATGGTTTTTGCCAAACATCAACATGAATTGGCCACAGGTACACATTTGTCCCCCCATCCTGAACCCTCTTCCACCTCTCTCCTCACCCTATCCTTTGGGGTTGTCCGAGAGCACTGGCTTCAGGAAAGCAGCTCCATGCATTGAACTTGTGCTGGTCATCTCTCTTACATATGGTAGTGTACACTTTTCAATGCTATTAGTCAAAAAATCTGTTCTTTACATCTATGTCTCCTTTGCTTCCCTGCATGTAGGATTGTTGGTACCATCTTTCTAAAGTCCATATATATGTGTTAATATATAGTATTTGTCTTTCTCTTTCTGAAACACTTCAGACACTTCACACACTGTATAATTGGCTCCAGGTTCATCCACATCATTAGAATTGGCTCAGATATGTTCCTTTTTATAGCTGAGTGATTCCATTGTGTAAATGTACCACAACTTCCTTATCCATTCATCTGCCGATTGACAGCAAGGTTGCTTCCATGTCCTAGCTTTTGTAAACAGTGCTGCAATGAACATTAGGATACATGTGTTTCTTTCAATTATGGTTTTACTGGGGTGTATGCTGAACAGTGGGATTGCTGGGTCATGTGGCAGTTCTAGTCCCAATTTTTAAAGGAATCTCCACACTGTTCTCCATAGTGTCAATACCAGTTTGCATTCCCACCGAGTGTAAGAGTGTTCCCTTTTCTCCACACCCTCTCCAGCATTTATTGTTTGTAGACTTTTTGTTGATGGCCATTCTGACCAGTGTGAGATGATGCCTCACTGTAGTTTTGATTTGCATTTCTCTAATAATGAGTTATGTTAAGCATCTTTTTATATATTTATTAACCATCTGTATGCCTTCTTTGGAGAAATGTCTGTTTAGGTCTTTTGTCCACTTTTTGATTGGGTTTTTCCTTTTTCTGGTATTGAGCTGCATGAGCTGCTTTTATATTTTGGAGATTAATTCTTTGTCAGTTGTTTCATTTGCTTTATTCTCTCCCATTCTGAAGGCTATCTTTTCACCTTGCTTATAGTTTCCTTTGTTGTTCAAAAACTTTTAAGTAATTAGGTCCCATTTGTTTATTTGCTTTTATTTCCATTACTCTGGGAGGTGGGTCATAGAGGATCTTGCTGTGATTTATGTCAGAGAGAGGTCTGTCTATGATTTCCTCTAAGAGTTTTATAGTTTCTGGTCTTACATTTAGGTCTTTAATCCATTTTGAGTTTATTTTTGTGTATGGTGTTAGAAAGTCTTCTAATTTCATTCTTTTACATGTATTTGACCAGTTTTCCCAACCCCACTTGTTGAAGAGACTATCTTTTATCCACTGTATATTTTTGCCTCCTTTGTCAAAGATAAGGTATCCATAGGTATCTGGATTTATTTCTGGACATTCCATTTTGTTCCATTGATCTATGTTTCTGTCCTTGTGCTAGTATCATACTGTCTTGGTGATTGTAGTTTTGTAGTATAGTCTGAAGCCAGGAAGATTGATTCCTCCAGTTCCATTCTTCTTTCTCAAGATTGCTTTGGCTATTTGGGATCTTTTATGTTACCATACAAATTGTGAAATTATTTGTTCTTGTTCTGTGAAAAATACCGTCGGTAGTTTGATAAGAATTGCACTGAATCTATAGATTGCTCTGGGTAGTATCCTCATTTTCACCATATTGATTCTTTCAATCCAAGAACATGATATATTTCTTCATCTATTTGAGTCATCTTTGGTATCTTTTATCAGTGTTTTATAGTTTTCTATACAAGTCTTTTGTTTCTTTAGTTAAATTTATTCCTAAGTGTTTTATCCTTTTCATTGCAGTGGTGAATGGGATTATTTCCTTAATTTCTCTTTCTGATTTTTCATTGTTAGTGTATAGGAATGCAAGGGATTTCTGTGTATTAATTTTATATCCTGTGACCTTCCTATATTCATTGATTAGCTCCAGAAGATTTCTGGTGGTAATCTTCGTGGTTTTATCTGTAGAGGATCATGTCATCTGCAAGCAGGGAGAGTTTTACTTCTTATTTTCCAATCTGGATTCCTTTCATTTCTTTCTTTTCTCTGATTGCTGTGGCTAGGACTTCCAAAACTATGTTGAATAGTAGTGGTAAGATGGGCACCCTTGTCTTGTTCCTGATTTTCCCTAAATATTTTTTTTTATTATTGTGAAATTATACATATGTATACATATACACATTTATCTATATTATAAAAAGTATATGTGTGTATATATATACACAAACATGTATATATAGAGAGACAGAACACATGTGAATAATTTGTTGATGGGCTTCCTTTCTGTATATGACATAGTTCCTGACAGAATAATATGGTTCTCAAGATCCACTGTATTTGTGGCAATGTCTACATACTGTAAAATAATTGAATTGCAGTTGGTAGCATTGGCTCTGCCTACGTTTGTAATATTTTGGGACTGTATCACATATGGCTAAAATGCAAGCTGACAGCTAGTGACTGAGCCTCTTTTGCTGTATCAGGAGGCAATTTGCCATGGACACATCTCTACTATTTGATGAAAATGAAAGGAAAATTTAAATAGCTTATGTAATCCTGGGCTTTTAAAAGTGGATTAAATATTTCCACACCCAATATTATAAATATTTATTAATTAAATGACTGGAGATTGTTTTTAGGGTTACTTTTAAGAGCTAATATACAGGGCTTTTTTCCCACTTACACCCTCCAAGCTGAACAAATTATTTACTCTCTGGAACTTATTTCAATAGTTGAATATTTTATTAGATTTGTTTTAAAAGGGTAACTTTAGTGGATAGTAGAGAATATACTCTGTGATTTCAATTCTTTCAAATTTGAGACTTGTCTATGACACACTACATGGTCTAAATTTATTAATGTCCCATTTACACCTGAAAAAAAATATATTCTCTTGTTATGGGTGGAGTATTCTTTAAATATCATTTCAGTTATGCTAGTTGCAAATGTCATTCATATCTGTAATAATTCTTCCTGTTTTCTCTGTACTTTTTCTGACAATCACTAGCATTTGTGGGTTAGTTTTACTTTTCTTTTAGTTTCTGCCAACCTTTGCTTTATGCATTTGAAGCTTTGTAATTCAGTGGATAAACTTTTGGTTCTTCCTTATTTTAGCTTAATGAGTAAGTTTCATATTCCATGTTATCTCCACTCACTGGCTTTTTTGCTGCTTATTTTTGCCCTATTTCTGACTAGTCATTTTCTAGGGTATACAATATACATCCTTATTTACAGTCTACCTGCAAATAATATCAACTGCTTTAAATGTAAGAACTTTATAAATAGTACACTTCTGTTTTTCTTCTCCTGTGGTTTGCAACTTACCATACATTTCATTTATATATATATATATTATAAACTCCACAATGAATTGTTAATGTTTTTCTTTAAAGCTGAAGTCAGCAGTTTTTTTTTTTTTTTAATTCCTGAAGGGCCAGATAGTAAATATTTAAGGCTGTGCCAGGACAATGTCCCTATCAAAACTATTGAAACCTGCCACTTTGGTATAAAAGCAGCCTTAGACAACACATAAACTAAAGGACATGACTCTTTGCCAATAAAACTTTAGTTTCAAAAAGAGGTGGAAGCTCAAAATTAGCCAATGATCTGCTGGCCCCTGCTTTAAACAATTCTCTTTCATTGACATTCAAACAAACAAACATATTCACCAGTTTTTGTTTTTTGTTTTTACTTCCTTCACTTCTTTGAATAGATTTGAATATCCATTTGGTATAAATTTCCCTCTGCCTGAAGAATTTCCTTGAGTATTTCTTATCAGACAGCTGTGCTGCAAAACAAACATCCCTCTCCCAACACATGCACAAAGATAACCTTCTCAGCATTTATATGTCAAAAAGAATTTTATTTTATTTTAAAAAGATACATTCATGGGTCAAGATATTTTTGCCTAGTGGAATTGTTTTTCTTTCAATATTTCAAAGATTCCTCTGTTTTCTGTCTTGAATTGTTTCTGACAAAAAGACTGAAGAAATTCTAAATATCTGTTTCCTTATAACATAACTTCCATCCTCACCTACTCACCTCTACCCTCTGTCTGCTTTTAAGATTTCCTCCTCACTGGTTTTCAGAAGTTTGATTATGATGTTCCTTGATGTAGTATATCCTATTTGGTTTATTGTGTGCTTCTTGGATTTGTGAGTTTATATGTGTGCATGTGTGCTAAGTTGCTTCAGTCATATCTGACACTTTGTGATCCTATAGACTATAGCCCACCAGGCTCCTCTGTCCATGGGATTCTCCAGACAAGAACACTGGAGTAGGTTGCCCTCCTCCAGGCAATCTTCCTGACTCAGGGATCAAACCCGTGACTCCTGAGGTTCCTGCATTGCAGGCAGATTTTTTACCACTGAGCCACTGGGGAAGGTGAGTTTAACACCTCTTATCAAACAGAAATTTTTCAGCTACTTTTTCCCCTGCCTTTCCCCACTCTCTTCTTTTTTCTATAGTAGGGTGAATAATTTGTCTATTAAAAATATCCATACCCTAATCCCTGGAACCTGACATATGTTATCTTGCAAGGTAAAAAATAACATTTTACCTTATATTTGTGGAGATGGTTAGTTTAAGGATTTTAAAATGGGAAATTAATTCTGGATTATCTGAATAGATTCAATGTAATAATAAGGATTTCTATAAGAGAGAGAAAGGTGGGCTGTCATAGGAAGGTGCTGTGATAACATAAGAAGAAATTGGAGTGGTATGCTTTGAAAACAGAAGATTGGACACAAGGCAAGAAATACAGATGGCCTCCAGAAGCTGGAAAAGGCAAGGGAATATATTCTTGTTCAGAGTCTCCAAAAAGGTGTAAATTCTGCCAATACCCTATTTTAGCCCATGAAATCCATTTCTGATGTCTAGAACTTGAGGGTAATACTTGTTTAAGCCACTAGGATTAATTTTATACAGTAGCAACAGGAAGCTAATACAGGCTCCATTGATACACATATTCAACTACTTGATATTGTCCATAGATCACTGAAGTTTTATTTTTCTTCAATATTTTTTACCCTGTTTTATGTTACATGACTTTGATGGCAACATCTTCAAGTTCACTTATCTTTTGTTTGCAAGGTCTAATTTTTTTGTTAAACTCATCTTCTCATTTTGAAAAAAAGATATTATGGTAACTTTTTAGAAGTTCCACATGATTTGGTTTTGTAGCTTGTGTTTCTTTCAACCTGATATTCATGTTTTCTCTTAAATTTTAGAGCATATGTATAATATTTCTTTTAAAACAATTGTTTTTTTAGTATTTTATTTCTTATATTTCTATTGACAGATTATTCTTTTAGCTATAGTTTCCTGCTTCTTTATATGTTTCATCATTTTTTATTAGATAATATGTATAGTGAATATAATGATTTTGAGAGTCTGGATATATATATATATATATATATTTTTCCTTTAAGAAATGTTGAGCTTTGCTTTGGCAGGCATTTAAGTAACTTGCAAATCAGTTTAATCCTTTGCATACTTTTTGAAAGATATGTTGAGGCATGTCTACACTCTGTTTCTGCATTAATTTTGCTAGGAAGGTTCTCTTCTAGGCTGCCTACTGAATGTTCCATGTGTGCATTCAGGTCACTACACTCCTCCATATAGAACTTAAATATCTTCCAGCTCTGTCTACAGTCTTGGAATTGTTCAAGTCACATGTTCCTGAGAACTATTAGGAAATTCTACCATATTCATGTGGGTCTTAGTATTTGAAACAAGTTCAAAAATACCTTAAATATTAATTTCTGGGACTCTTTCTCAAGGCAACTCCACCATCTGTAGTTTCCTGTCCTACAAATCAAGCTTCCTCCATCTCTCCACATCTCATTTCCATCTTCACATCTCACTGGACCTTATAATTCTGCTTGAGTTGCCCCTTACTGTGGCACAGTCTGTGAAATACCTCCAGGCAAAAGCTAATGGATTGTAAGGCTCATCTCATTTGTTTTACTTACTATCTTACTTCATAGTCTTGAAATACTAATTGTTCAGTGTCCCAAATCATTCTTTCTTATATGCTGTCCAGTATTTTAGTTGTTTCTTCTAAGAAGACGAGTTAAGTCCCAGTTATTCCAATATCACAAGGTGAAACTCTCTGTTTTAATTTTTTTTTTTTATCCTTAAGCTATTCTCAGGAGGTTTGGATTAACCAAGATGATTTGCATATTGTGTCATAATCAGTTAATTTCTTAGTGTTTGTACTTTCCATGCCAATGTGCATTTTATAAGAAGTGAATTTTATACATCTGTATAAGATGACGACTTTTTGTCTTGTGAATAATTTCAATTTGTGGCTCAAGGATTTTCACAAAAACAATTTATAAATTTGCAAATCAAACATTTGCAAATAAGAAATGAAAAATATGTCCTATTTTATGCTGTTTAAACATGGAGTTTGTTCTTGGTGTAAGAGGAATATCTTTAAAGGAAAAGGAAGATATGTGTTTTGAGTTATACAAAATATGTGTCCACTTAATGAAATTATAAACTTATTTTTTTAATGTGATTTTTTTCCAAAGACAAGTAAATTCTCCCCCAACCTTCCTTCTTCCCTCTTGATAAAAAAATAGCTTAAGCTTGACAATCCTATCCCACTGTTTCATATAAATAAGTTTCCTTTGAGATCTATATTGACTCTGTATGAGCATCACATTCTTGCTTTTCTATTCACTGAATGCTTTGTTGGTTAATTTAGGTCCCAATTTTCTTCATGACCTGTAAAATTGTCTTTTCCAACTTCTTGGCAACAGCAACTTGCAGCCTTGGTGATGTTTCATGTGGCCTACTCCTTACCTTGGCTAAGCTCAGATCAGATGTCTACCATCGGAAGTTTACAAAATGTGGTCTAACCACGAAAGAGTCTTCCAAGACAAAATCATAAGTAGAGATGCTTTAGTTAAGAATGCCAAAATATCTGTACCATCTGTGAATACAGACTTTGCCAAAGAAAAATAAGTAGGAAATCTATGGTTTCCCTTTTGAACTTCCATGCTAAAATAGGACCAATGTTGAGGTTATTTGACCACAAAATATATTTAAAAAAATAGTGTTAATTATAGTTATGCTGGCTTTCGATATACTGCTTTCATCTGTGATTATAGCATAAATACATCTGTGGTTTCATTTTTTATGCAATCAGTAAAACAGATTCTTAAAACATCTTCTGAGCGAAGACTAGTAGTAATAATAGTTATGAATATGATGAACATTTACTGTGTATGCCCCTTATATATTATTTAATGATGAGAATATTAAGGGCTTGACAGTGTAATTAATAGCTCATTTCATTAGCATTAAATATAAATTTCAAAAAATCGTAGCCTATTTAAAAATGATGACTTGAAGAATTACATACTGATTCAATTTAGTCAAGAAGTATTTTCTGGGGCAGGGAGAAGGAGGATTGTGGGAGAAATAATTTTTATTTAAATATTTTACCTTACCTATTCAAATCTGACCAGAGGGACATGATTTAAGCACTTGGGAATTCTTGAGCTCTTTAGCTTCAGACATTTTACATATTATTTAAAGTTTAAATATATTTTATGTTCAAAATAAAAGATGAGATGATGATAAGACATTTCAAAATGTGTAGAGTAATGCACCTTATAAGTACATTATACTGCCTAATCCCTTTAAATGGATAAAAATGTAAATAAATTGTCATTCAGAAAATAAAGTATCTCCTGGTGGATTTTAACCTTTAAGTTAAATGAATACACCAGACAAAAATATAAGCAATACAAACTTAAATACAATTAAAATATTCTTTAGTTATTAATGACACTTGCTATAATGAACAATTCTCACCCTACAAGGGTTATTATAATAAATAGTATTTCTTTGTCACATCATAGTCTAATGCAGGACAGGTATCTCTTCTGGGTGTCCTTTCTTCAAGTACCAGCTCATAACTCCAGGCTTTGATCTTGGGTTTTTGGTCTTTTCCAAGTTTCGTTAAGAATCTAGTGCAGAGGTCTTTATAACAACCCTACACTTAGGATGTTGCCATTACCAATTCACAAAGGAATACTCTGATTAACAACCAGCTTTTTCTTGTGCTTGAAATCAACCAGATGACAAATAATATCACTCACTCACTTCTCATCCCTCAACAACAATTTGGCATTTCTGGGAACTGTGGAATCCAGTGTCATATGTTATGGGACCTGGGAGAAGCTGGTGCATTGCATACAGACCTTGATCCTGACTGTGGACACTGCAGTGGCCTTGAACCAGCTGGAGAACACTGTCTCAGACAGTCAACCATGGACAAGAGGGCCATTGTGGAAGTACACAGAGGTTTCCAGCAAAAAGGTTCCAGCACACTGTTTGAGGTGGGGAAAAAGTACAAGTTGTGTGCACTGGAGAGGGTAAGAGGAAGAGTTTGATTTTACTCACTTCATCCCTTCCCCAAAGTGACACAACTCAGAGCCAAGAGAGACCTTCTTGGCTCAGAATTTCTCCCACAGGCCAGAGGTTCAGGGACAGAGTGAACATGTGATTGAGAATCCTGCTTTCCCAGCTATGGATGATGCTGTCAAAGAGGCTTATTTCTCTCTTGCCTTATCCAGAGTATGCAGTAGTGAGCTGCTTGACTGAGGGGTGGGAGAAGGCTGGGAGAAAGGCAGATAGCAGCATTGTAGGGATTCAAAGGGACATGGATCCTACTAATCAGACCATGGACTCCATCAAGAAGCCCTCTGGGGACACCTTGTCCTTGGATTCCTGCAGCTGGCCCACAGGCACCATCATCACACCTCATGCCTCACTGATATATAGCTCCACCCTCCTGTGGAGGTTCTCTTTCTGTGCTCCCAGTGACAGCAAGAATGAACCCAACAGATAGCTACTGAGCATGTGCAGAAAGCCTGCCCACATCTGCAGGACAAGGAGAAGCCACAAGCTTGAACTTTAGTGCAGCCCTTGGGAAAGCAAAAGGAGACTGTGAGCACACAACCTGATGTGTTGCAAGATCACAACCTGAAATGTTCTTCCACAAAGAGAGCAAGAAGCACGGAGCAGGGTTATCCATTGAAGGTCTGAGCAAGGCTCAGAGCCTCTTGCAGGGTCATCAGAAAGGATTCCTCTCCCAAAGTCAGTCAGTCAGAACTACAGGAAGTGACTGCCACTTCAAACACAAAGGATCAAAGAAACAAATATAAAGGAATCTGGAAAATCAAAGAAACATGACACCACAAAGGGATCACAATAATCTCCTAACAATGGACCCTAAAGCCATGGAGATCTGTGATTTACCCCATAAAGAATTCAAAATAGCTGTTTGAAGAAAGCTCAGTGAACTACTAATACTAATACAAAAAAAATATAGAAAGACAATTTCAAAAATCAGACAATGAAATCCACAGAAAAAATGAGAAATTTAATGAAGATGTGTGTGGCATGATAAGTCACTTCAGTGGTGTCTGACTCTTTGTGATCCTATGGACTGTAGCCTGTCAGGATCCTCTGTTCACGGGATTCTCCAGGCAAGAATACTGCGGTGGTTTGCCATTTCCTCCTCCTGGGGTCTTCCTGAGCCAGGGATTGAAACTGTGTCTCTTATATCTCCTGCATTGGCAGATGGATTCTTTACCATTAATACCAACTGGGAAGCCCAGATAAAGGGGTAGAAATCATAAAAAAAAAAAAAGAAAAGAGAGAGAGAGAGAGAGAGAGAGAAAGAACCAAACAGAAATTTCAAGTCTGAAGATATAATGAGTGAAATGAAAACACAGCCAAATCTACAGAGGGATGGAACTGGCTTGTTTCTGGGATTGCAGTGTAAGTCTTCCTCCTGGGCATGAGCCTGCCTTCTCAAATGGTCCACTTTGTCATGAGCTCCGCCAGGGTTTCCCAACCTCCTACTTGGATCCCAAAGAACCACAAAAAGACCCATATTCTTGCCCATGGATGGCTGTCAAATTACCATCATTGAGATGGAAACGGAATGGTGACCTCCTCTTCCATCATTTTGCTAATGTCATTCGCCAGTATTCATTTTATTACATGACCATCTATGTGTGTCATAGTCTGGAAAATAGAGTATTATAAACATTCCCTTCTAGCCAAATCATCTAGCAACGTGATTCTAGCCAAGAGGTGTGCACCAGTTTGCTAGTCACAGCAGTGTTTGGCCTCTGAGAACTGCTAACCAGTTCTGTTACAGGTTTCAAGAAGGCAATGCTTCTCTTTAAATGTCTTAGAATGATTCAGTGGGTAAAGAAACCACAATGCAGGAGACACAGGAGATGACGGTTCAGTCCCTGGATGGGGAAGATACTCTGGAGGAAAAAATGGCAACCCATTCCAGTATTCTTGCCTGGAAAATCCTATGGACAAAGGAGCCTGGTGGGCTACAGTCCATGGGGTCAAAAAGTCGGACATGACTGAGCAACTAAGCACAAGCAAAAGTCTTAGAGTAAAACAAAGAATTTATCAGGCACATAAGTAAAGGAAGTTTCCAGTGATTTTTATGGTTTCCTCTCTTGATAACATGGATTTTACTGACACAAAATTATTATCTCTCTCCCAGCACCAAAAGTTCCAGATACATCAAATATTGCACTTTTATTTTTAATATTTGACTATTAGCTGAATTGGAGAAGAAGGTGGCAACCCACTCCAGTATTCTTGTTTGGGAAATTCCATGGATAGAGGAGCCTGGTGGGCTACGGTCCATGGAGTCACAAAGAATTGGACTTGACTTAGCAAGCTATTTCAAATCAATCCTAAAAGATGATGCTGTTAAAATCCTGTACTTAATATGCCAGCAAATTTGGAAAACTCAGCTGTGACCACAGGACTGAAAAAGGTCAGTTTTCATTCCAATCCCAAAGAAAGGCAATGTCAAAGAATGCTTAAACTACCGCACAATTGAACTCATCTCACACGCTAGCAAAGTAATGCTCAAACTTCTCCAAGCCAGGCTTCAAAGTATGTGAACCGTGAACTTCCAGATGTTCAAGATAGAATTAGAGAGGGCAAAGGAACCAGAGATCAAGTTGCCAACATCTGTTGGATCATCGAAAAAGCAAGAGAGTTCCAGAAAAACATCTACTTCTGCTTTATTGACTATGCCAAAGTCTTTGACTGTGTGGATCACAACAAACTATGGAAAATTCTTAAAGAGATGAGAATACCAGACCACCTTACCTGCCTCCTGAGAAATCTGTATGCACATCAAGAAGCAACAGTTGGAACCAGACATGGAACAACAGACTGGTTCCAAATCGGAAAAGGAGTATGTCAAGGCTGTATATTTTCACCCTGATTATTTAACTTATATGTAGAGTACATCATGAAAAATGCTGGGCTGGATGAAGCACAAGCTGAAATCAAGATTGCCAGGAGAATTATCAATAACCTCAGATATGCAGATGACACCACCCTTATGGCAGAAAGTGAAGAAGGACTAAAGAGCCTCTTGATGAAACTGAAAAAGGAGAGTGAAAAATTTGGCTTAAAACTCAACATTCAGAAAACTAAGATCATGGCATCTGGTCCCATCACTTCATAGCAAATAGGTGGGGAAACAATGGAAACAGTGACAGACTTTATTTTCTTAGGCTCCAAAATCACTGCAGATATGGTGACTGTAGCCATGAAATTAAAAGACACTTGCTCCTTGGAAGAGAAGCTATGACCAATCTAGACAACTTATTAAAAAGCAGAGACTTTACTTTGCCAACAAAGGTCCATCTAGTTAAAGCTATGGTTTTTCCAGTGGTCATGTATGGCTATGAGAGATGGACTATAAGGAAAGCTGAGTGTCAAAGAACTGATGCTTTTGAACTGTTGGAGAAGACTCTTGAGAGTCTCTTGGACAGCAAGGAGATCCAACCAGTCCATCCTAAAGGAAATCAGTCCTGAATACGCACTGGAAGGACTGATGCTGAAGCTGAAAGTCCAGTACTTTGGCCACCTGATGCACAGAACTAACTCACTGGAAAGGACCCTGATGCTGGGAAAGATTGAAGACAGGAGGAGAAGGGGATGACAGAAGATAAGATGGTTGGATGGCATCACCGACTCTACGAACATGAGTTTGAGTAAGCTCCGGGAGTTGGTGATGGACAGGGAAGCCTTGTGTGCTGCAGTCCATGGGTTCGAAATGAGTCAGACACAACTGAGCAACTAAACTGACTCTCTCTCTCTCTCTCTCATACACACACACACATTAGCTGAATGGATAAGAATTTTTTAGGAAAAAAAGTTTTTAAAATTTCTGAAATCTGGATGGTGGAACATCCAAAATCTAGCAATATTAGAAAGTTATTATTGCCCCTGGAGCTGAAGAGAAGGGAAATAAAAAAATAAAAAGAGTTAACAGGTCTAGTGGGAAGTGCAACTGTGTAGCAAGAGCTGAGAGGCTGAAATGGAGGATACAGACAAGGTTAGAAAGGCATTATTGAAGGTGGAGGAATAAGGTGAGTGCATGCTATTGGTTAAACCCAATGAGGAGCCTCGGAGCAAAGGAGCTCAGATGATAAAATCCACAGTTGCTGAGCCAACAAGGAAATTGATGAGAGGAGTGTGGAGAGTATATCTTGAGGCAGAGTGAAATTGAGGGGAGCCATCATATAGGGAGGGCATCCCAGGTGGCTCTAGTGATAAAGAACCTGCCTGCCAATGCAGGAGACATAAGAGAGACTGTTTTGATCCCCCGGAGGAGGGCAAGGCAACCCATTCCAGTATTCTTTTTTTTTTTTTTCCATTCCAGTATTCTTGCCTGGAGAATCCCATGGACAGAGGAACCTGGTGGGCTATAGTCCATAGGGTCACAGAGTCAGACACAACTGAAGCAACTTAGGACACATGCACATACCATGTAGGGAAGAATCTTTCAAGATAAAGAACACTTCTGAGTTCTCAAATATCAACATATACACAAAGTCCTATTTCACTTGACAGAGGATGAAAAAGTTTTGATCTTCCTGTATGTGGACCATCTAGGACCAAGGTTATGATTTCATTTCCTACTTTTCAGCATTGAGTAGGTAGATCCATACGTTGAATGGCAGGCAGAAAATGAGACTTTCAAAAATCTTGTGGTAGATTAAAGATGGTTAAAAAATATTAACCAAATATTAATGTTTTTCCTATTGTGAGATGGTATTGATTCCCGTTCTTTCTCAAGCCTGGGTTGGACTTTGTGGCTTACTTGACCAACGAAACATAGAAGTTATCTTTGGGAATTTTGAGGCGCAGTTGTAAGAAGCCTTGTAGCTTTCACCTGTAATATTTGCTCTTGAGACATTCCCTCTCCAGAAACAACAGCTATACTTTGAGAGGATGGAAACACATGTGCAGCCTCTGTACAGGTACTTTTGTCAGACTTCCCAGCTATCAACCCAGGACCACAGCAACTCAGCCACAAGAGTCAGTCATCTTCTGCTTCTGTCCAGGATAGTCTTCTGGTGACTGTATTCAGCCATCTGACCACAATTTAATGGGATGCCTTAAATAACAACTTCCCAACTGAGCCCAGTAAACACATAGAGTTATGAAAGATAATAATGAATTGCAATTTTAAGTCATTTGGTTTTGGGGTGGTCTGTTGCCCAGAAACATATAAGTGGGGGAAAAAAACTTCAAGGAAATAGCTTCATAATTTCTAGAAAGCCTGGGGAAAATGATCAGTGATCACTTCTCCTATCACTGACTTGGAGAAATAACTTAAGGATTTAGTTTCAAATTGATATTTTTGTCCAAAATTTAGAAAAAAGAAAAGTTGAAAAAAATTTTTTGAATTTTATTTATTTTTTATTTGGAAGATAGTTGCTTTATAATATTGTGTTGGTCTCTGCAATACAGCAAAGTGAATCAAGAAAATAATAGCAAATGAAGCAACCAACAAAGAATTAATCTCCAAAATATACATGTAGCTCATGCAGCTCAATACCAGATAAACAAACAATGCAATTAAAAAGTAAACAGACGACCTAAGCAAACATTTCTCTAAAGAAGGCATATGGATGACTAATAATTGCATGAAAAGATCCCAACAGTGCTCATTACTAGAGAAATGCAAACCAAAACTACAATGAGGTATCACCTTATACTGGTCAGAATGGCCATCATCAAAAAGTCTACAAGCAATAATGGTGAAGAAGGTATGGAGAAAAGGGAATCTTTTTACACTGTTGGTGGGAATGAAAATTGATGCAGCCACTATGAAGAACAATATGAAGGTTCCTTTAAAGTTAAGAGTAACACTACCATATGACCCAACAATCCCGCTATTGAACATATACTCTGAGGAAGAAAATGTTAATAATAAGTTTTCTATGGACCCTCCAAACCAGGGTTATTTTAATTTTCAGGTAAATTTTTGCTTGGCATTTTAAAAATGTATATGATCACGACATTTTTATGCAAATTTCTATTTTTCCTGTTCTTCACCTTCTGAGGATGAGCTCCATGGGCATCTAAGCATACTATGCATTTTATAGAAAGGAACTGTAGTCTAGAGCTTGGCAATCTGATCATGTTCGCACTTCATTCTCAACACAAACTAATGCTTCATGTTTCTCAAACTTCAGTATGCAAATTCATCACTGATGGATTTGGTGGAAATATAGATTCTGATTTGTGGGCTTGAGGAAATTTCTGATAGACTATGCTTCTAATATTTTCAACTGATACTGACACTATTGATTCACATTGAAGAACATGGGCATAAAGGACCCTGAACTTAAAGTGTAAATTTAATTCAAAGAAAGATGATTCTTAATCTTAGAGGAAAAGCAAGCACTTCCAAGCAGATAAATAGATGATCACAATACATCAGGCTTTACCATATTAAGTTGGTTATTACCAGCAATAATCATAGCATTGCAAGTTAATATATCTAGGCTTGCCATCAGATCATAGTAAAAAATAAATCTATGGCTTCAGTTTTTTTTTTTTTTTTTTTTTTTTTTTTAAATATTATTTTATTAGTTGGAGGCCAATCACTTTACAACATTTCAGTGGGTTTTGTCATACATTGACATGAATCAGCCATATAGTTACACGTATTCCCCATCCCGATCCCCCCTCCCACCTCCCTCCCCACCCGACTCCTCAGGGTCCTCCCAGTGCACCAGGCCCGAGCACCTGAATCATGTATCCCACCTGGGCTGGTGGTCCGTTTCACCATAGATAATATACATGCTGTACTTTCAAAACATCCCACCCTCACGTTCTCCCCCAGAGTTCAAAAGTCTGTTCTGTACTTCTGTGTCTCTTTTTCTGTTTTGCATATAGGGTTATCGCCACCATCTATCTAAATTCCGTATATATGTGTTAGTATACTGTAATGTTCTTTATCTTTCTGGCTTACTTCACTCTGTATAATGGGCTCCAGTTTCATCCATCTCATTAGAACTGATTCAAATGAATTCTTTTTAACGGCTGAGTAATATTCCATGGTGTATATGTACCACAGCTTCCTTATCCATTCATCTGCTGATGGGCATCTAGGTTGCTTCCATGTCCTGGCTATTATAAACAGTGCTGCAATGAACATTGGGGTGCACGTGTCTCTTTCAGATCTGGATTCCTCAGTGTGTATGCCTAGAAGTGGTATTGCTGGGTCATATGGCAGTTCTATTTCCAGTTTTTTAAGAAATCTCCACACTGTTTTCCATAGTGGCTGTACTAGTTTGCATTCCCACCAACAGTGTAAGAGGGTTCCCTTTTCTCCACACCCTCTCCAGCATTTATTGCTTGTAGACTTTTGGATAGCAGCCATCCTGACTGGCGTGTAATGGTACCTCATTGTGGTTTTGATTTGCATTTCTCTGATGATGAGTGATGTTGAGCATCTTTTCATGTGTTCGTTAGCCATCTGTATGTCTTCTTTGGAGAAATGTCTGTTTAGTTCTTTGGCCCATTTTTTGATTGGGTCGTTTATTTTCCTGGAATTGAGCTTCAGGAGTTGCTTGTATATTTTTGAGATTAATCCTTTGTCTGTTTCCTCATTTGTTATTATTTTCTCCCAATCTGAGGGCTGTCTTTTCACCTTACTTACAGTTTCCTTTGTTGTGCAAAAGCTTTTAATTTTCATTAGGTCCCATTTGTTTATTTTTGCTTTTATTTCCAATATTCTGGGAGGTGGGTCATAGAAGATCTTGCTGTGATTTATGTCGGAGAGTGTTTTGCCTATGTTCTCCTCTAGGAGTTTTATAGTTTCTGGTCTTACATTTAGATCTTTAATCCATTTTGAGTTTATTTTTGTGTATGGTGTTAGGGAGTGTTCTAGTTTCATTCTTTTACAAGTGGTTGACCAGTTTTCCCAGCACCACTTGTTAAAGAGATTGTCTTTTTTCCATTGTATATCCTTGCCTCCTTTGTCAAAGATGAGGTGTCCATATGTTCGTGGATTTATCTCTGGGCTTTCTATTCTATTCCATTGATCTATATTTCTGTCTTTGTGCCAGTACCATACTGTCTTGATGACTGTGGCTTTGTAGTAGAGTCTGAAGTCAGGCAGGTTGATTCCTCCAGTTCCATTCTTCTTTCTCAAGATTACTTTGGCTATTCGAGGTTTTTTGTATTTCCATACAAATTGTGAAATTATTTGTTCTAGTTCTGTGAAAAATACCGTTGGTAACTTGATAGGGATTGCATTGAATCTATAGATTGCTTTGGGTAGAATAGCCATTTTGATAATATTGATTCTTCCAATCCATGAGCACGGTATGTTTCTCCATCTGTTTGTGTCCTCTTTGATTTCTTTCATCAGTGTTTTATAGTTTTCTATGTATAGGTCTTTTGTTTCTTTAGGTAGATATACTCCTAAGTATTTTATTCTTTTTGTTGCAATGGTGAATGGTATTGTTTCCTTAATTCCTCTTTCTGTTTTTTCATTGTTAGTGTATAGGAATGCAAGGGATTTCTGTGTGTTAATTTTATATCCTGCAACTTTACTATATTCATTGATTAGCTCTAATAATTTTCTGGAAGAGTCTTTAGGGTTTTCTATGTAGAGGATCATGTCATCTGCAAACAGCGAGAGTTTCACTTCTTCTTTTCCTATCTGGATTCCTTTTATGTCTTTTTCTGCTCTGATTGCTGTGGCCAAAACTTCCAACACTATGTTGAATAGTAGTGGTGAGAGTGGGCATCCTTGTCTTGTTCCTGATTTCAGAGGAAATGCTTTCAATTTTTCACCATTGAGGGTGATGCTTGCTGTGGGTTTGTCATATATAGCTTTTATTATGTTGAGGTATGTTCCTTCTATTCCTGCTTTCTGGAGAGTTTTAATCATAAATGAGTGTTGAATTTTGTCAAAGGCTTTCTCTGCATCTATTGAGATAATCATATGGTTTTTATCTTTCAATTTGTTAATGTGGTGTATTACGTTGATTGATTTGCGGATATTAAAGAATCCTTGCATTCCTGGGATAAAGCCCACTTGGTCATGGTGTATGATTTTTTTAATATGTTGTTGGATTCTGTTTGCTAGAATTTTGTTAAGGATTTTTGCATCTATGTTCATCAGTGATATTGGCCTGTAGTTTTCTTTTTTTGTGGCATCTTTGTCTGGTTTTGGAATTAGGGTGATGGTGGCCTCATAGAATGAGTTTGGAAGTTTACCTTCTTCTGCAATTTTCTGGAAGAGTTTGAGTAAGATAGGTGTTAGCTCTTCTCTAAATTTTTGGTAGAATTCAGCTGTGAAGCCATCTGGTCCTGGGCTTTTGTTTGCTGGAAGATTTCTGATTACAGTTTCGATTTCCTTGCTTGTGATGACTCTGTTAAGATCTTCTATTTCTTCCTGGTTCAGTTTTGGAAAGTTATACTTTTCTAAGAATTTGTCCATTTCATCCAAGTTGTCCATTTTATTGGCATAGAGCTGCTGGTAGTAGTCTCTTATGATCCTTTGGATTTCAGTGTTGTCTGTTGTGATCTCACCCTTTTCATTTCTTATTTTGTTAATTTGGTTCTTCTCTCTTTGTTTCTTAATGAGTCTTGCTAATGGTTTGTCAATTTTGTTTATTTTTTCAAAAAACCAGCTTTTAGCTTTGTTGATTTTTGCTATGGTCTCTTTAGTTTCTTTCGCATTTATTTCTGCCCTAATTTTTAAGATTTCTTTCCTTCTGCTAACCCTGGGGTTCTTCATTTCTTCCTTCTCTAATTGCTTTAGGTGTAGAGTTAGGTTATTTATTTGGCTTTTTTCTTGTTTCTTGATGTGTGCCTGTAATGCTATGAACCTTCCCCTTAGCACTGCTTTTACAGTGTCCCATAGGTTTTGGGTTGTTGTGTTTTCTTTTTCATTTATTTCTATACATACTTTGATTTCTTTTTTGATTTCTTCTATGATTTGTTGGTTATTCAGAAGCGTGTTATTTAGCCTCCATATGTTGGAATTTTTAACAATTTTTTTCCTGTAATTGAGATCTAATCTTACTGCACTGTGGTCAGAAAAGATGACTGGAATGATGTCAATTTTTTTGAATTTTCCGAGACCAGATTTATGGCCCAGGATGTGATCTATTCTGGAGAAGGTTCCATGTGCACTTGAGAAAAAGGTGAAGTTGATTGTTTTGGGGTGAAATGTCCTATAGATATCAATTAGGTCTAGCTGGTCCATTGTATCATTTAAGGTTTGTGTTTCCTTGTTGATTTTCTGTTTAGTTGATCTATCCATGGTTGTGAGTGGGGTATTAAAGTCTCCCACTATTATTGTATTACTATTAATTTCCTCTTTCATACTCGTTAGTGTTTGCCGTACATATTGCGGTGCTCCTATGTTGGGTGCATATATATTTATAATTGTTATATCTTCTTCTTGGATTGATCCTTTGATCATTATGTAGTGTCCTTCTTTGTCTCTTTTCACATCCTTTATTTGGAAGTCTATTTTATCTGATATGAGTATGGCGACTCCTGCTTTCTTTTGGTCTCCGTTTGCGTGAAATATTTTTTTCCAGCCCTTCACTTTCAGTCTGTATGTGTCCCTTGTTTTGAGGTGGGTCTCTTGTAGACAGCATATATAGGGGTCTTGTTTTTGTATCCATTCAGCCAATCTTTGTCTTTTGGTTGGGGCATTCAACCCATTTACATTTAAGGTAATTATTGATAGGTGTGGTCCCGTTGTCATTTACTTTGTTGTTTTGGGTTCACGTTTATACAACCTTTCTGCATTTCCTGTCTAGAGAAGATCCTTTAGCATTTGTTGAAGAGCTGGTTTGGTGGTGCTGAATTCTCTCAGCTTTTGCTTGTCTATAAAGCTTTTGAATTCTCCTTCATATCTGAATGAGATCCTTGCTGGGTACAGTAATCTAGGTTGTAGGTTATTCTCTTTCATTACTTTCAGTATGTCCTGCCATTCCCTTCTGGCCTGGAGGGTTTCTATTGATAGATCAGCTGTTATCCTTATAGGAATCCCTTTGTGTGTTATTTGTTGTTTCTCCCTTGCTGCTTTTAGTATTTGTTCTTTGTGTTTGATCTTTGTTAATTTGATTAATATGTGTCTTGGGGTGTTTCGCCTTGGGTTTATCCTGTTTGGGACTCTCTGGGTTTCTTGGACTTGGGTGGCTATTTCCTTCCCCATTTTAGGGAAGTTCTCAGCTATTATCTCCTCGAGTATTTTCTCATGGCCTTTCTTTTTGTCTTCTTCTTCTGGGACTCCTATGATTCGAATGTTGGGGCGTTTCACATTGTCCCAGAGGTCCCTGAGGTTGTCCTCATTTCTTTTGATCCTTTTTTCTTTTTTCCTCTCTGCTTCATTTATTTCCACCATTTTATCTTCTACCTCACTTATCCTATCTTCTGTCTCCGTTATTCTACTCTTGGTTCCCTCCAGAGTGTTTTTGATCTCATTCATTGCATTATTCATTTTTAATTGACTCTTTTTTATTTCTTCTAGATCTTTATTAAACATTTCTTGCATCTTTTCAATCTTTGTCTCCAGGCTATTTATCTGTACCTCCATTTTGCTTTCAAGATTTTGGATCATTTTTATTATCATTATTCTAAATTCTTTTTCAGGTAGATTCGCTATCTCCTCCTCTTTTGTTTGACTTGGTGGGCTTTTTTCATGTTCCTTTACCTGTTGGGTATTTCTCTGCCTTTTCATCTTGTTTAGATTGCTGTGTCTGGAGTGGGCTTTCTGTATTCTGCAGGTCTGTGGTTCCTTTTTATTGTGGAGGTTTTACCCAGTGGGTGGGGTTAGACGATTGGCTTGTCAAGGTTTCCTGATTAGCGAAGCTTGCGTCAGTGTTCTGGTGTGCGGATCTTGATTTCTTCTCTTTGGATAGCAATGGAGTGCCCAGTAATGAGTTTTGAGATGGGTCTATGTGTTAGGTGTGACCTTGGGCTGTCTGTATGTTGACGTTCAGGGCAATGTTCCTGCGTTGCTGGAGAATTTGCGTGGTATGTCGTGCTCTAAAACTTAATGGCTCTTGGGTGGTGGTTGGTTTAGAGTGCTTTCGGTGCAGGTATGGAGGCTTTTGTACGGTCACTTATTACTTAAAGATCCATGTAGTCAGTAGTTTTCTGGTGTTCTCAGGTTTTGGGCTTAAGTCTCCTGCTTCTGGATTTCAGTTTTATTCTTCCTGTAGTCTCAGGACTTCTCCAACTATACAGCACTGATAATAAAACTTCTATGTTAATGGTGGAAAGTTTCTCCCCCGTTAGGGATACCCAGAGAGGTTCACCGAGTTACATGGAGAAGAGGAGAGGGAGGAGGGAGATAGAGATGGGCAGGAGGAGAAAGAGGGGGACTCAAGAGGAGAGAGACAGATCTACGAAGTTGTCTGATCCCAGAGTGTTCTCCGTAGCCCAGACACCCACAAAAATTCACAGAATTGGATTGGGAAGAGAAGGGGAAAGGAGGAAATAGAGGTGTTCTGAGGTAGAAAACAGAGTCAAGATTGGGAGAGAATAATCAACACACTCGTGAATAAAAATGGGAGCTGAATATTGGATTCTTAAATGTTCACAATTTATATCATATACTGAAAAACAAAAATTAAAAATCTAGAGTAGAGGTTAGACTCTTAAAAATACTATATTAAAAACAAAAACCAAAACACACAAAAGAAATTTTAGAAGTATATATGAAGTTTGGTATAAAAATAGGGCTTCTCTTCTTCTTTTTTTTTTTTTTTTTCCCTTTCTTCTGTAAGGTTATAGTGGATTGAAAATGAAAATTAAGGCGTAGTAAAAGGAGTGCTAGAGGGCTTTACAAGAAATAAGAGAAAAAGAAAAAGAAAATAGAAGAGAAGAAGAAAAAAGAACAGAAAAAAAAGAAGAAAAAGAAAAAAAAGAAAAAAGAAAGAGAAAAAAAATTGTTTTGCCTAATTAAAAAAAATCGTAAAAATCTATGAAAGTTAAGGAGTAATGGGGGAGTAATAAGGAATTTTTAAAGGAAAATAAAAGAGAACCAAGAAAAAAGAAAAAAAAAAATTTTTTTTTTTTTTCCTTACTTAAAAAAAAAAAAAAAGAAAAAAAAAAGAAAAAATATATCTAGGAATTTCTCTGGAGCTGTTGCGGTCAGTGTGGGTTCGGCTCAGCTTCAGATAGCTCCTCGTTCCAGCTTACACTTCTCGATATCTACAGGCCCTTCCGGTGTAGTCAGTCGGTGGTTTCTTCAGGGATTTTAATCTGTTGCACCGGTCCCTTCTGAAGCGGTTCCCTTTGTTTATTTGGGTTCTGTTGCCGGTCTCTTCCGCGCCTAATTTCCGCCCTGACACAGGGGGCGGAGGTGGATTCTTATTCAGGTAGCTAGTTCCGTCGCGCTGCGGGGAGGGGCTGTGCGGGGAGGGGCTGTGCCGGGAGGGGCCGGCGCTCCAGGGAGGGGCTTGCGGTCTTTTCTCGGTCTGCGCTGCTCAGGCTCCGGGCTGTTCTGTCTGAAGCGAGCGCCACGCTGCGCGCGGCTCCAGCCCTCGGGCGATTCACAAAAGCGCGGCACACAAAGCTGGGCCCGCGCTCCGGCCCCACGCCGCCCGAGCGGCCCAGGCAGCCAGGCGCTTGACGGGCACTCTCTCCCCGGGTGCGGCGCGTCTTCTGCCCTGCGCGGTCCGAGTCTCAGTCCCCGCCGGCGCCAGTCGGGCGTGCGCGCCCTCTGCCCTCCGCGTCCCCAGCCCCAGTTCCCGCCCGCGCCGGTCGGGCGCCCGCGCCCTCCGTCTCGCCGCGACCCTCCCGGCGGACTTCGGCCGCCCAGAATCTCGGTCCCTTTGTTCTGCAAACGGCCGGCAGTGTGTTCGGGCCGGTTAATTTTCTCTCTCTTTTACTCTCCCACAGTTCAAGCTGGCAACTCACAAAAGCTCCCTCTGATTGTCCTCAGGGCGCTCAGGCCCAGACCCTGTCCCAAGCAATGCCGCCCGATCCTCTCCGTTCCGCCCCCACTTGCTGGTTGCGGATGCGGGCGTCTGGGGTACTTTTCTGCTGGGAGTTGCTTTTAGGCTCGTAATCTGTGGGTTTTATTTATTCTATCCCTCCCAGTCAGATTCAAACTCTTGAGATTCCAACACTTCCCCCAGGCCCGCCAGTGCGAGGGTTTCCCGGTGTCTGGGAACGTCCTCTATTAAGTCCCTTCCCGGGACGGATCTCCGTCCTTAGCTCTTTTGTTTCGCTTTTTATCTTTTATATTTTGTCCTACCTCCTTTCGAAGACAATGGGCTGCTTTTCTGGGTGCCTGATGACCTCAGCTAGCGATCAGAAGTTGTTTTGTGAAGTTTGCTCTGCGTTCAGTTATTTTTTTGATGAATTTCTAGGAGAGAGAGTGGTCTCTCCGTCCTACTCCTCCGCCATCTTGGCTCCTCCCCCGGCTTCAGTTTTGTTAAATAAATTTTCAGCTTCAGTTTGCTGATAGAAATTGGAGATTATGTTAAATGCAGAATATAGATCTTATTACATTTTTACCCTCTTCCTGACTACCATGCTTATACTCTTGCATACCCTCTGGTCTTCTGCAGAGAGGTTATAAAAACAGAGAAACATAATATTAAATTAATGCATATAAATTGCCCAGGTGATTTGCAGAAAAGTAGAGGACTGTTTATTACATGAAATCCATATATAATGTACTTTCAGTAGAGCTAGCATGGTTTATGATTACAAATTAGTCTAGAAGTGCTGCTAACATTGATGTTTTATTTAAGATAAAAAAATAACCAAATGAAAATGCAAATTGAGTCCTGCTGTGCAATTTTATTCCAAATTGTTTTGGTTTCCCTGAATGTCCATCTCTCTAATGCCTTGTTATAACCTAATTTCCATTCTATTTTTCATCTGTCAAAATGACAAACGTTGATTTTTTAAAATCATAATAAATATCAAGGAGCTGGGCATTCTCAAACATTGCTAATGGAGGTTCAAATCAGTTCAATATCTTGGGATGATGCATAACAATCTGTATCAAAAATTTTAAATATATTTTTACTTTTAAACAACTATCACAAATATGGGTAAAGAATGATCTGAAAGAATGATCATAATCTAATTTATGAGTCAAACACTTTCAATAATCTAAATATTTCAATAATCTAAACTTACAAGAGGTAATTTAGAAAATTATGTTGCATCAGTGCAAAAAGGAATACTAAGAAGCTGGTTGGTAGGATGCACAGAAAACTCAGTATGAGTCCTAAAGCCTGAGAGAAAGGAACAATAATGTCTGAGAGCAAGAGAAAATGGATGCCTCAGCTCAAAAAGAGAAAGACAGAGGATTAATTATTACTCTGCCTTTTTGTTCTCTCCAGAAACTCCATGTTTAGGTTATAGACTCATTAATGAGAGTGATTTTTATTATTCAGTCTACTGATTCAAAAACTAATGCCTTATGGAACACCTTCATAAGCACACCCCAAAATAATGTTTTATCTGTTATCTGGGCATGCCTTAGCCCAGTCCAGTTGACACATAAAATTTCCCATTACAGCATATGGACATTTTGCTACCTCTTTGTCAAAATTTGTAAGTAAGCAAGTAATTAAGTTTTAGTCACTCAATCGTGACTGACTCTTTGTGACCCCATGGACTGTAGCCTATCAGGCTCCTCTGTCCAGGGAATTCTCTAGGCAAGAATACTGGAGTGGTTTGTCATTCCCTTCTCCAGGGCATCTTCCCGACCCAGGGATCCAACCCGGGTTTCCTGCATTACAGGTAGATTCTTTACCATCCGAGTCACTACTAGCAGTTTCATGTAAGATTTACAGAAAACTATCAGAAGAATAATTCATATGTGCAAATTTTATAGAAGTGGAATTTAAAGCATGTGACTATAGGTGATTTTATTTCCTTCTTTGTCTTTTATATACAGTTTCTTTTATTGAAGTATAGTTGATATACAATATTACATTAATTTCAAGTGTACAGCAGAGTGATTCAGTGTTTTTACAGATTGTACTCCATTAAAAGTTATTATAAAGTAACATCTATAATCCTCTCTACTGTACAATACATCCTTGTTGCTTATATATTTTATACATAGTAGTCTGTATCTCTTAATCCCATATCCCTAATTTACCCCTTCCCTTTTCCTCTCCCTCTGGTAACCACTAATTTGTTTTCTATATCTGTGATTCTGTTTCTGTTTTGCTCTATACATTTGTTTTTATTATTTTTAGATTCCACATATAAGTGATACGATATAGTATTTGTCTTTGTCTGACATTTCACTAAGTATAGCCTTCTCTAGTCCATTCACATTGCTGCAAATGATAGAATTTCACTCTTTTTATGGCTGACTAATATTCCCTTGTATTAGGAATATTAATATGCACACACATATCATATCTTCTTTATCCATTCATCTATTGATGGGTATTTAGTTTCCATATCTTGGTTGTTGTAATAGTGCTGCTAGGAACATCAAGTAAACCTATCTTTTCAAATCAGTATTTTCATTTCCTCCAGGTGTATACCCAGGCATGGAATTGCTGGATCATATGGTTGCACTCAGTAACCTCAGATACGCAGATGACACCACCCTTATGGCAGAAAGCGAAGAGGAACTAAAGAGCCTCTTGATGAAAGTGAAAGAAGAGGGTGAAAAAACTGATGCAAAACTCAATATTCAATAAACAAAGATCATGGCATATGGTCCTATCACTTTGTGGCAAATAGATGGGGAAACAATGGAAACAGTGACAGTCTTTATTTTCTTAGGCTCCAAAATCACTGCACATTGTGATTGCAGCCCAGAAATTAAAAGATGCTTGCTCCTTGGAAGAAAGTTATAACAAACCTAGACAGCCTATTAAAAAGTAGAGACATTACTTTGCAAACAAAAGTCCTCTAGTAGTCATTTATGGATGTGAGTGTTGGACCATAAAGGAGGCTGAGCACAGAAGAATTGATGCTTTCCAACTGTGGTGTTGGAGAAAGAGTCCCTTGGACTGCAAGGAGATAAAAGTAATCCATCCTAAAGGAAATCAATCCTGAATATTCATTGGAAAGACTGATGCTGAACCTGAAGCTCCAATACTTTGGCCACCTGATGCAAAGAACTGACTCATTAGAAAAAGCCTTGATGCTGGGAAAGATTGAAGGCGGGAGGAGAAGGGAATGACAGAGGATGAGATGGTTGGATGGCATCACTGACTCAATGGATATAAGTTTGAACAAGCTCCAGGAGATAGTGAAGGATAGACAAGCCTGGTGTGTTGCAGTCCATAAGGTCACAAACAGTCAGATATGACTGAGTAACTGAACAACATGGTAGCACTATTTTCAGTTTTTTAGGAAAACTTTATGTATATTCTTAATCATTTTTAGTGAGTAGACTCTTTTGGCAGTCATATTTAAAAATACTTTAAGCAGATTTGAAACATTATTTTTACATGAAAACATTTCCTCCATTTGAATTTATGTTTTCTTTCTTTTTTTCCTTAGCAAAATTGCTCTGAAAAGAAAACTCAGTGTTCATAATTGTCTCAATTAGCTTGTGTGAAGTCACTCAGTCGTATCCAACTCTTTGTGACCTCATGGACTTTAACCTACCAGGCTCCTCCCTCCATGGGATTCTTCAGGCAAGAATACTGGAGTGGGTTGCCATTTCCTTCTCCAAGGGATCTTCCCGACTCAGGGATCGAACCCGGGTCCCCTGCACTGCAAGCAGACGCTTTAACCCCTGAGCCACCAGGGAAGCCCCTCTTCACCTCTGAGCCACCAGGCAAGCCCTAAACTAGTTTAATTGTCTCAAATTGCTTATCGTCAGATATTGGGAGTATAATTATCCCAGCTCCTTCATCTTTAATTGTTGTGAGCTTTTTTTGTAAATTTTTATTATTCTTGTATCAACTTATCATTCATTTAACAAAAATATATTTGAGCACCTACTACGTGTCTTGCACCATTCTTGGTTCTTAGTCTCTCATAACTGCTTTATTTTTCTTTATTTGCAAAATTAGTCATCTCCCCTTGTCTATCCATTTATTCAACAAACGTTTTCAACTCTTATTATGTGCCATGCACTGTTCCAGGCTCTTGGGACACAGAACTGGGAGAACCTGATGAAAAAACCCCGTTTTCATGGAGCTCAGATTCTTACAGGTAAAGAAAGACAATAAGTGAAATAAACATTTGCACTAATTGTCAGAATGAAATGAGGTGAAGAAGGGGACTCAGTATAGTTGGGGGAGGGGCAATCTCTGAGACGGTGATTTGAACCAAGACTTGAAGGAGCAAAGAGCTAGGGGAAAGAAAGAAGTCTTCAGATGCTCATATTTTTGAGTTATGAAAAATAATTCTGGTCAACATCAAAACTTTCAAATTTGCCAAATGATCAGGATTTCATTTTTATTATTTGAGTATTAGCCAGTCAGTAAAGCATTATTTTGGAAAAAATCTTGAAATGAAAACCTTTCAAATCTGATTTTTCAAAGAAGACATACTACATCATAAAGGAATCTGGAGGTCTAAATTAATAGGAAGCATGTGTTCAAAACAGATACCCTTTCTTAAAGGCAAAAACTTTGACCTTAAGAACACTTTAAACCATTCAAGAGTAGTATTAAGTCAGCAAGACACTAAGTTAAATGTTGATGAATTCAGTCACTGAAAATGGGTGAAAAATGTTGAAAAAAATAAGAGGGCCTGTATAAAACTTCTTTTAAAATTTATGACCAAGTGATGGTAACTCATCTTTATGGCATCTCTCTTTAATAGATTATTAAGAAGAAATTGCCTTCAATAGTTAAAAGACCAGATGGGCTTCTGTTAAAATCTCCTACCATGCATTCATTACTGTAGATGGTTTCCTGTCAGAATACTGTGTAAATTAGCAGCCTGATGTTCTAAGACTGGGTTAAGTGGTCTGTTTCAGACAGGGAAGAATTTATGGCATGAAATACAAATGCTTAAGTAATCATAAAAGTATTCCATTTTCTGAAGTTGATATTACATTAACACTTGGCCTATCATATAGTTCATCATGTCCTTCCCTTGTAATCAGGAGGAAATGTGTTTTTTATCACAGAAAAGCACAGGGAAGTTTGCAATCTTTTTCAAGAAAAGAATCTTGTAATAGGATGGGGAAGGAGGTTAAGAAAACAATAGAAGTGTAAATGTCATTGGAGGGTATACATCTGTAAGCCATTGCCTTTTGAAATGTTGGAAAGATTGCAATATAAATACTGCTCCATCACATGCTTTCCTTTTGTCTAGCTATTCTGTTGTCTGGAGTCTCGTGAGATGAAATGCACACCCTGAAACAGCATCCCCTTGAACCACAGTGGGAGGATATTATGCTATTCTGTGGCCCCACTTGCTCTATTTTCTCCCCTGGTATTTTCTTCTGCAGGTGCCAGGTCTGGTTCAGGGATGGAGCTCAAAGTTAAAACCAAATCAATTGCATACACAGGTGGTTACACTAGAATGTGTTTGAATCTGAAAACCAGAAAAATGCCTTATGTTAGAATGCTTCCAGAAAATAGTAGGAAAACTCTTCACGGTGAGATGATGCCAGGGTAAACAGTCATGGGCTGCTTCAAAGCCACTGACCCCTTTCAGGCTTACTCCTTCTGCATATTTACTTTGCTATTTTTCAAATTTAGCACAAAGCAAAGAAAATTGTGGTATTTTGACTACAGAAGAGGGTTAGTTATACTGTTTAGGCGTGAAAATAAAAGATGTGGAAGATCAGTTCCATGTCAAAATAAAATACGCATATACAAACATATATATATATATATAAGTGCATTATACACACATATAAACAATGATAGGGTCCCATGCTAAAGTGCTTCTGCTTACATACACCAGTGCCTTTAAGACAGTTGGGAATGGTATAGCCTGGACATATTCAAAATAGATCGGCTCTACAAAATCGGTAGATTTGTGGGACTGTAAATCTAGTGTTGCTAGTTTTTTTAAAAGGAGAAAACTGATATCTGATTCTGTGTTGTATGTGTAATTTTTTGTGATTTTTGTTGCTTAATGTGACTTTCAGGCATCTAGATTAAAATCATACACCTATGACTATATTAAAATCTCTTCACGATCTTAATGGGTTCAGAAAACTAGATCATGGCATCCGGTCCCATCATTTCATGGCAAATAGATGGGAAAACAGTGGAAACAGTGGCTGACTTTATTTTTTTGGGCTCCAAAATCACTGCAGATGGTGACTGCAGCCATGAAATTAAAAGACGCTTACTCCTTGGAAGGAAAGTTATGACCAACCTAGACAGCATATTAAAAAGCAGAGACATTACTTTGCCAACAAAGGTCCGTCTAGTCAACGCTATGGTTTTTCCAGTAGTCATGTATGGATGTGAGAGTTGGACTATAAAGAAAGCTGAGTGCCAAAGAATTGATGCTTTTGAACTGTGGTTTTGGAGAAGACTCTTGAGAGTCCCTTGGACTGCAAGGAGATCCAACAAGTTCATCCTAAAGGAGATCAGTCCTGAGTTCATTGGACGGACTGATGTTGAAGTTGAAACTCCAATACTTTGGCCACCTGATGTGAAAAGCTGACTCATTTGAAAAGACCCTGATGCTGGGAAAGATTGAAGGCAGCAGGAGAAGGGGATGCCAGAGGATGTTTGGATGGCATCACCGACTCAATGGACATGAGTCTGGGTAAACTCTGGGAGTTGGTAATGGACAGGGAGGCCTGGCGTGCTGCAGTTCATAGGGTCACAGAGTCGGACACGACTGAGCGACTGAAATGAACTGAACTGAATTGATGATCTTAATGTCTCACTTACAAGCCCTTGATTGATTAATAATTGATTGTATAGGCTAGTAGTTGTAGTAAATTTTGTATATTATATACCGAGTTTTTTGTTTCTTAGTAAAAATCCAGTTAGCTACCTTTCTAAAGAAAAGGAATATTTCTTCTTTTTTTAATTTTTAAAAAATTTTTCAGTGGGGTTTGTCATACATTGATATGAATCAGCCATAGAGTTACACGTATTCCCCATCCCGATCCTCCCTCCCACCTCCCTCTCCACCCGATTCCTCTCGGTCTTCCCAGTCCACCAGGCCCGAGCAACTTGACTCATGCATCCCACCTGGGCTGGTGATCTGTTTCACCATAGATAATATACATGCTGTTCTTTCGAAACATCCCACCCTCACATAATGGAATTAATGTTTATATTAGCATTTACAATTAATTGCATATTTTTAAGAAAAGCAAAGTTAAAAAATTTTTTTTGAAATCTTGATCATCTAGACTTCAAAATTGCTCTGTCTGTAGGTACAAGAAAATTATAAAGGACTTAAATGTGGTAATACTTGGTGTAGTTTACCAACAAGTAAATTTACAATTACTTTTATATTTTAATTTTTTTACTTTTAAAATTTTAATTACTTTTAGTTAATCTCTTTAAAATTAATTAATGTCTTTTAATTGGAGGATAATTACAATATTGCGATGGCTTTGCCTGTATCAGCATGAATCAGCCACAGGTACACAGGTACACAGGTACACAGGTACACCCTTATTCTGAAGCCCCTTTCCACCTCCCTCTCCTCCCTATCCCTCTAGGTTGTCCCGGAGCATTGGCTTTGAGTGCCCTGCTTTACGTATAATAGTGTATATGTTTCAATGCTATTCTCTCGAATAATCCCACTCTAGCCTTCTCCTACTGAGTCCAAAAGTCTACTGTTTACATCTATGTCTCCTTTGCTGCCCTTCATGTAGGATCATTGGTATCATCTTTCTAAATTCCATGCATATACAGTATTTGTCTTTCTGACTTACTTCACTCTCTATACTCTCTATAATAGGCTCCAGGTTCATCCACCTCATTAGAACTGATTCAAATGCATTCCTTTTAATAGCTGAGTTATTTTCTATCATGTTCAAAACCACGGTGAGATACCATCTCACACCCGTCATAATGGCCTTCATCAAAAATCTACAAACAATAAACGCTGAAGAGGGTATGGAGAAAAGGGAACTCTCTTACACTGATGGTGGGAATGCAAATTAGTACAGTCACTATGGAGAACAGTGTGGAGATTCCTTTAAAAATTGGGAAGAGAACTGCCATACATAATTCTCCTGCTAAGCATGTATCCTGAGGAAACCAGAATTGAAAGAGACACATGTACCCCAATGTTCATTGCAGCACTATTTACAATAGCTAGGACATGGGAGCAACCTAGATTTCCATCAGCAGATGAACTGATAAAGAAGTTGTGGTACATAGACATTTATGTTAATCTTGAAGATGGTAATACATATGACTGATATGCAAAATGATATGGTCACAATCTACCAAGGATTTACTTGGTAAAGATCTAAACTTCCCAGAACCAAGAGACATCTCTTTTCAGAAGAGGATACCAATAGACCTATGAACAGAACTGAGCACTGGAAGGGTCCATCAGATAGCATTACCCAAAATATGGGCTGATCAAACATCAAGGTTGTGTTTGGGAGGCTGAGATATAGTAACAGAGTCAAAGGAAGAGCTGTTTTTAGTAGATCCTGAAGACCTGAATTCCATTTCTAGCTCTGCCATTAATTTACTGTAGTAGTTTATTCATTCCTAATTTTGAATACAGGGAAGTTATGAATCACACTTTTTAGAAGCTCCTGAGTACCCTGGTACATCCACTTAGACCATTGTCATGTTATATTTAAAAGGGATGCTCTTTGGATTGAAGAGTCCAGTATCAAATTAAGGCTGAGTTATATAAGGAGTGAGACCAGGTTTCTCTAGGAGCACGTGTAATTGCAAAATCTAGGATCTGTGTAAAAATTTTGTTCTATCTTGAACCAATCATTAATCATTACCTGGATAGGTATTTTATTCTTTATATCCACCCTTGTGAATAGAGATCAAGGCACACTTATGCTAATTTCTCTGCCTTAAGACAATTCTCCTCACTCCTGAGACACCTGTGTATCTTGGCAGTTCTATATTTTGTGGATTGTTTCCTGACATCCATTTAAAGGTCACAAAGAATATGTATGTGACTGGAAAAAATAATTGGCACATATGGAGAATGGAAAAGATAACTAACAGAAATTCAGAACTATTTTCCATTTGGAAAGATCAACTTCTGCCATCAAATTGATTCAATCACATACTTATGGTTGATTCCTGCTGACTTGTCTTTACTTATGCTTAAGGAAATATGGGAAGAGTTACTAAATTTGCCAGAAGACCACTGGGCATAGGCTTCAGCTATCTACTATCTATAAATATTTATCAAGTACATGCCATATGTGAGTCTAAGTGGAGAATGTGGCTATGGTATGAGACACTGGCATTACACATGAAGTTCTGAAACTAGAAGGGGAAAATGGAAGTAGGATGCACCCAAATCAGTTATGATAAGATGATTGTAAGTGTTCTGGCAATTGTAAAATTAGAGATTTCACAAGAAGCTAGAAGGGCTTCAAGATGGGCATAAAAGCCTTTGGAGATGACTGGGGAGAAAAATGTGGTGTACCACTGGGGAAGGGTGGACATCATAAGCAATGCATCTATCTCAGACTGTAGAGCAGCCTGGAAGTGTCTCTTTGTGGACATCTACACAGTCTATTTTATCTCAGCTTCACTCATTGACGCTCTTCTCTTCTCCTGGGGTCACTACTATATACTACGAGAATCTTTACCATACTATTCTACTATAAATGCACTTTTATTTTCATGAAAGCATTTTTCTTTCCAGAACCTTGCAAAAATGGACACCAAACAAATTCTTGAAATGAAATAAGAATCACAAAAGGAGTGTCATGTGATGCCTGATATGTTTGTATGTGAGAGAAGTGTTGTATGTGTGTTTGTGTGTCTATTTGTGTGTGTGTGTGTGTGTGTGTGTCTGAGATAGAGAGAGGGTAATTTTGCAATTTTGGAGCCAATGCTTGCCATCACTCTTCTAACTTGGAGATCTTTTTAATGTCTAAATTTTAGCTCTTTTCTGAAGGAGATTATCTAGTTCAGATATGACAACCTGCATTCAAATACATGTTCCCTTATTAATTAAGTAGTGACCTTTGGCAAGATACTTCTCTAAGATTCATGTCAAATAATAACTCAGGAAATTTTAATTAATTGTCAGTGATGCAAGGATGGCTCAATATACACAAATTATTCTATGTGACAGAGCACATTAAAAAAGAAAAGAATCAAAATTATATGATTATCTCAATAGAGGCAGAAAAAGCTTTCAACAAAATTCAATATATGAATTTATAATAAAAATTAAGCAAATTTGGTATAGGGGAAACATACTTCAACATAATAAAGGCATTTATGATAAGCCCCCAGCTAACATAATACTCAACAGTGAAAACTGAGAGCAATTTCGTCTAAAATTAGTGATGAGACAATGTTAGCTATTCTCACCACTGTTATTCATCATAGTATTAAAAGTCCTAGCTACAGTAAAACAGAGAAAAGAAAGAAATAAAAGGAATCCAAACTGGAAAGGAAGATGTAAAACTATCACCGTTTGCAGATGACATGACACTATACATAAAAAATCCTCAAGACACCATCAAAAACTACTGGAAGTCATCAATAAATTTAATTAGGCTGCAGGATACAAAATTAATACACAGAAATCTTTGCATTTCTATACATTGACAATGAGCTATCAGAGAAATTTAGGAAACAATCCCATTTATAAGTGCACTGAAAAGAGTAAAATACTTACAGTTAAATCTAACTAAAGAAAGACTTGTACACAGAAAGCTGTGACACTAATGGAAGAAACTGAAGAAGTTACCAACAGATGGAAAGATACACCATGCTCATGTACTGGAAAAATCAATCTTGTTGAAATGACCATACCACCAAAAGCAATCTACAGATTCAAAATAATCTCTATCAAAATAGCAAGGGCATTTTTGACAAAACTAGAAGAAAGAATTCTAAAATTTGCATGGAAACACAGGATACTTGAACAGTCAATCTTAAGAACATATCTGGAGGTGTCATGCTCCTCATTTCAAACTATATTACAAAGCCACAATAATCAAAGGATTATGGTAATGGCACAAAAACAGACACACATAGCAGTATAACAGAAGAGAGAGCCCAGAAGTGAACCCACACTTATGTGAGAAATAAACTATGACAAAGACAACACAGATATACACTATCCATAAACCATGTTGGGAAAACTGGACAGTTATATGCAAAAGAATCAAACTGTGTTGCTCTGGCAAATCATGCACAAAAATATATTCAAAATGGGTTAAAATCTTAAATGTGAGACCTTAAACCATAAAACTTATGGAAAAAACATAGGCAGTATGCTATTTAAATTGATCTTATTAACAATTTTTATGACCTGTCTTCTTATATAAGAGAAACAAAAGCAAAAGTAAACCAATGGAACTACATGAAACTAAAATTTTTTTGCACAATGAAATATACTATCAACAAAATGAAAAGACCACCTACTGGATGAGATAAGACATTTTCAAATGATATATATGATAAAGGGTTACTATGCAAAATATACAAACAACTCATACAACTTAAGTAAAAAAAAAAAATATATATATATATATATCAAGCAACCTAATTAAAAAATCATGATACTATATATAGAAAGCCCTAAAGATAGTATCAGAAAATTACTAGAGCTAATCAGTGAATTTAGCAAAGTTGCAGGATACAAAATCAATGCACAGAAATCACTTGCATTTCTCTATGCTAATAAAGAAAAATCAGAAACAGCAATTAAAGAATCAATCTCATTCACCTTTGCAACAAAAGTAATTAAATATCTAGGAATAAATGTACCTAAGGAGACTACAGAACTGTACACAGAAAATTATAAGACACTAACGAAAGAAATCAAAGATGACATAAACAGATGGAGAGATATTCCATGTTCCTGGGTAAGAAGAAACAATATTGTGAAAATCTCTATATTACCTAATGCAATCTACAGATTTAATGTAACCCCTATCAAATTACCAATGATATTTTTCACAGAACTAGAGCAAAAAATGCCACAATTCATATGGAAACGCAAAAGACCCTGAGTAGTCAAAGCAGTCTTGAGAAAGAAGAATGGAGCTGGAGGAATCAAGCTTCCTGAGCTCAGGTTATACTACAAAAGCTACAGTCATTAAGATAGTACAGTACTGGCACAAAAATGGAAATATAGACAAATGGAACAAGATAGAAAGCCCAGAAATAAACCCATGCACCTATGGGTATCTTATTTTTGACAAAGTAGACAAGAATATACAGTGGGGCAAAGACAGCCTCTTCAATGAACGGTGATGGGAAAACTGAACAGCTACAGTGATGGGAAAACTGAACTAAAAGAATGAAATTACAACACTTCCTAACACCATACAGAAGGATAAAATGGGTTAAAGACCTAAATGTAAGACTAGAAACTAAAAACTCTTAGAGGAAAGCATAGGCAGAACACTCAATGACATAAATCAGAGCAAGATCCTCTATGACCCACTTTCTAGAATAATGGAAATAAAAGCAAAAGTAAATAAGTGGGACCTGATTAAACTTAAAAGTTTTTGCACAGCAAAGGAAACTATTAGCAAGGTAAAAAGACAACCCTCAGAATGGGAGAAAATAGTAGCAAATGAAACAACTGACAAAGGGTTAATTTCCAAAAATACAAGCAGCTCATGCAACTCAATACCAGAAGAACAAACAACCCAATCAAAAAGTGGGAGAAAGACCTAAACAGGCATTTCTCCAAAAAAGACATACAGATGGCTAACAAACACATGAAAAGATGCTCAACATCGCTCATTATTAGAGAAATGCAAATCAAAGTTACAAGGAGATATCACCTCATACTGGTCAGAATGGCCCTCAACAAAAAGTCTACAAACAATAAATGCTGGAAAGGGTGTGGAGAAAAGGGAACACTCTTGTACTGTTTGTGGGAATGTAAATTGATACTGCCACTATGGAAAACGGTATGGAGATTCCTTAAAAAACTAGGAATAAAACCACCATATAACCTAGCAATCTCACTCCTAGGGATATATCCTGAGGAAATAAAAACTGAAAGAGACACATGTATCCCATTGTTCATTGCAGCACTATTTACAATAGCTAGAACATGAAAGTGACCTAGATGTCCATTGACAAATGAATGGATAAAGAAGTTGTGGTATATATACACAATGGAATATTAGTCAACCATAAAAAGGAACACATGTGAATCAGTTCTAATGAGGTGGATGAACCTAGAACCTATTATACAGAGTGAAGTGAGTCAGAAAGATAAAGTTAAATACTGTATTCTAACACATATATATGGAATCTAGAAAAATGGTACTGAAAAATTTATTTACATGGCAACAATGGAGAAACAGACATAGAGAATAGACTTATGGACATGGGGAGAGGGAAGGAGAAGGTGAGATGTATGGAAAGAGTAACATGGAAACTTACATTACCATACGTAAAATAGATAGCTAACGGGAATTTGCTGTATGTCTCAGAAAACTCAAGCGGGGGCTTTTCATCAACCTAGAGGAGTGGGATGGGGAGGGAGATGGGAGGGCGTTTCTAAAGGGAGGGGATATATGTATACCTATGGCTGATTCATGTTGAGGTTTGACAGAAAACAGCAAAATTCTGTAAAGAAATTATTCTTCAATAAAAAATTAATTAAAAAAACAGAAATATACAATGTTAATCATAAAAGTAAATGCAAAGAAATGATAAAATATAGGTAACTAGAAGAAAATATTTATAACTCCATAAAACAAATACTTAGAATAAAACATATACTGGAAAAAAAAAAATGGTCAAAGGATCTGAATAGACATTTTCTGCAAAGACATACAGATGGCCAATAGGCACATGAAAAGCTGCCCCAAATCACTAATAATCAAGGAAATGCAAATCAAAATCACAGTTTAATATCACCTTGCACCCCTCAGAAGGTCCATTCTCAATAATACAGCAAGAAAAAAGTGTTGGGGAGGATATGGAGAAAATGAAAGCATCAGGCACTGCTTGAGGGAATGTAAGTTGGCAGAGCCACTCTGGAAAACAGCATGGAGATTCATGAAGAATTAAAAATAGGATGACCATATGTTCTGTGCTAAATTGCTTTAGTCATGTTCAGATTCTTTGCAGTCTTGTAGACTGTAGCCAGTCATGTTCCTCTGTCCATGGGATTTTCCAGGGAATATTACATAAGTGGGTTGCCATGACCTCCTCCAAGGGATCTTCCCTACCCAGGGATTGAACCTGCATCTCTTATATCTTCTGCATTGGCATGCAGTTTCTTATCATGAGTACCACCAGGGAAGCCCATAGGATCCTACAATTTTACTCTGGGTTATTTATCATAGATGAGTAGATAAAGAAGATGTGCAAATATATGATGAATATTACTCAGCCATAAAAAAGAATGAACATTTTGCTCTTTGCTACAACATGGATGGACCTAGAGAGCATTATGTTAAATGAAAAAAGTCAAACAGAAAGACTAATGTTGTCTGATTTCACTTATATGTGGAATCTAAAAATCAAAACAGATGAAGTAAATATGACAAAACAGAGACAGATTTATAGATATACAGAACAAATGGCTGCCATAGAGCTGGGAGATGAAGTAAAAAAATAAGTAAAAGAGATTAAGATGCACAAACTTCCAGTTGCAAAGTAAATGAGTCGTGATTATTAAATGTGCAGTGTGGGGAACATAGTCATTAACTAAAAAAAAAATAGAAATAATTAATTATCTACATGCAAATGTATTCATAAGGGAAAATAGGTAATAGACGGTCATCAATGTAAAAAGGGGAAAGTAAAAGGATCATAAGAGAAATATGAGAGAGGGGAAATATTGTAGACAGTTTGTTACAGTAAGCCTTATTGTAACATTTTTGTCATTGTTATTATAGTGAATGGCATCTAGCAAAGAAGCTTCTACCCAAAGTCTTTTGTCACGACAAGACTGTGATCTATGAAGGGGATGATTAAAATTCTTCAAGCTAGGTTTCAGCAGTACTTGAACTGAGAAATTCCAGATGGACAAACTAGGTTTCAAAGAGGCAGAGGAACTGGAGATCGAATTGTCAATATTTGTTGGGTCATGGAGAAAGCAAAGGGTTTCAGAAAAGCATCTTCATTGACAACACAAAAGTCATTGACTGTGTGGATCACAAAAACTGGAAGATTCTTAAACAGATTGGAATACCAAGCCGTGTTACCTGTCTCCTGAGAAACCTGTATGTGGGTCAAGAAGCAACAGTTAGAACTGGACATGGAACAACAGACTGGTTCAAAATTGGGAAAGAAATATGACAAGGAGGTATATTGCCACTCTGTATATTTAAATTATGTGCAGAGTACATCATGTAAAATGCCAGACTAGATGAATCACAAGCTGGAATCAAGATTGCTGGGAATAACATCAGTGAACTCAGATAAGATGATACTACTCTAATGGCAGAAAGTGAAGAGGAATTAAAGAGCCTCTTAATGAGGGAGAAAAAAGAGAATTAGAAACTTGACTCGAAGCTCAATGTTAAAAAAAAACTAAGATCATGGCATCCAGGCCCATCACTTCATGGCACACAGAATGTGAAAAAGTGGAAGCAGTGACAGATTTTATTTTCTTGGGCTCCAAAATCTCCGAGGATGGTGACTGCAGTCATTAAATTAAAGGAGGCTTGCCCTTTGAAGAAAAGCTAAGACAAATCTAGATGGTGTATTAAAAAGCAGAGACATCATTTTGTTGACAAAGTTCCATATAGACAAAGCTATGGTTTTTTTCTATAGCCATGTATGGAGGTGAGAGTTGGACCATAAAGAAGGCTGCAGGCTGAAGAATTTTGGTGCTTTCAAATTGTGGTGCTGGAGAAGACTCTTGGGAGTCCCTTGAACTGCAAGGAGATCAAACTAGCCATTCCTAAAGGAAATCAACCCTGAGGATTCATTGGAAAGACTGTTGCTGAAGCTGAAGCTCCAATACCTTGCTGATGTGAGGAGCTGACTCATTGGAAAGACTTGGATGCTAGGAAAGATTGGAGGCAAAAGGAGATGGTGGTGGCAGAAGATGAGATGGTTAGATAGCATCACTGAATCAATGAACTTCAATTTATGCAAACTCTGGGAGATAGTGGAGGAAAGAGGAGCCTGGAGTGCTTCAGTTCATGCAGTTGCAGAGTTGGACATACCTTAGCTACTGAGTAACAACCTAGAAGCTGCTATTGTCATTGGTGGCATATTTTCAAGCAGGCTGACCAGTCATTGATAATCACAGTTTCATTTGATGTATTTTCAATCCTCATACCACTTGAAAAACGCCTTTGAAGTTTTAGCTGTGGAGCACCAAATGGCGATTTATTTTTTCTGTGCCATGTTTTGTATCATGATTCCTTGATCACTTTCCCCACCTATACAATGAAGTCAATAACACCATATCATTGGATTTTCATGAGGGTTAAACGAGATGTTGGTATTGCTTGGTTCAAAATAATCAGTTAGTAAACACTGTTTCATCATCACTACATCATCATTCAGCTCAGTTCAGTTCAGTTCAGTCTCTCAGTCGTGCCCGACTCTTTGTGACCCCATGGACTGCAGCATGCTAGGCATCCCTGTCCATCACCAGCTCCCAAGGCTTGCTGAAAATCACGTCCACCGAATCAGTGGTGCCATCCAATCTTCTCATCTTGTCATCCCCTTTTCCTCCTGCCTTCAATCTTTCCAGCATCAGAGTCTTTTCCAATGAGTTAGCTCTTCGCATCAGGTGGCCAAAGGATTGGAGCTTCAGCTTCAGCATCAGTCCTTCCAATGAATATTTAGGACTGATTTCCTTTAGGATTGGTTGGTTTAATTTCCTTGCAGTCTAAGGGACTCTCAACTTCTCCAGCACCACAATTCAAAAGCATCAATTCTTCAGCACTCAGCTTTCTTTGTGGTCCAACTCTCACATCCATATGTGACTACTGGAAAAACCATAGCTTTGACTATACAAAACTTTGATGGCAAAGTAATGTCTCTGCTTTGTAATATGCTGTCTAGATTGGTCATAGCTTTTCTTCCAAGGAGCAAGCGTCTTTTAATTTCATGACTTTAGTTACCATCTGCAGTGATTTTTGGGGCCCAAGAAAATAAAATCTGTCACTGGTTCCATTGTTTCCCCTTATATTTTCCATGAACTGATGGGACCAGATGCCATGATCTTCAGTTTTTGAACGTTGAGTTTTAAGCAAGTTTTTTCATCCTCCTCTTTCGTTTCATCAAGAGGCTTTTTAGTTCCTCTTCACTTTCTGCCATAAAGGTGGTGTCATCTGCATATCTGAGGTTACTTACATTTCTCCCAGCAATCTTTATTCCAGCTTGTGCTTCATCCAGCCTGGCATTTTGCATGATGTACTCTGCATAGAAGTTAAGTAAGCAGGGTGACAATATACAGCCTTGACGTACTCTCTTTCCAATTTGGAACCAGTCCATTGTTCCATGTCTGGTTCTAACTGATGCTTCTTGATCTGCATACAACTTTCTCAGGAGGCAGGTAAGGTGTTCTGGTATTCTCATTTGTTGTGATCCACACAGTCAAGTTTTAGCGTAGTCAATGAAGCAAAAGTAGATGTTTTTTTCTGGAATTCTCTTGCTTTTTCTATGATCCAACTATTGTTGACAAGTTTATCATTATTACTGAAGGAACCTAATTTATAGAGCATAGAGGAATTATTTCAATCTTGCAAAAACTATAAAACATTCTGCTATAGTGCACATATCTTGGCTAAGAAAACCTAACATGTGCTGGTAACATCCTTCCTTGAGAAGCAAAGCAAGAGGACATTAGGAAGAGGCTGCCAAGTTTTTCAAACTCCTTAAATAAAAGTACTCTTTTATTAAGGAGTACATCTCAAATAATCGAAATCTCCTGATGAATCTCTAAGATGAATTCTTCCTGGATCTAGCTCTTATTTCCATTTTCCCCATTCTACTCTGCAATGGCATGGGATGTTTTCAAAAATAAGTCAGAATCAAATCTCTAAGAGTGAGCAAACTATGCACACATCATCTGAAAAGCCTAGAGCAGAATCACAAAACCAGTTATTCAGGAATAACATTCTATATTATAAGCAAGGAACTCAAGCATTTTCCTATACTGCTCCTCAAAATGAGCTAAATCTCATTTGCCCACATTAGTGTTAACTTCTCCAGTGACCATAGGGTCTTTTGGTAGCCAAAAGACTTGATCACATCATAGGAGAAAATAGTTGTTCCTAGAATGCTGTCTCTGTTGCCACTTACTTTAATAGAGTAAGTGGAAAAGAAATGATAAAATAGGTTTGAAAGACTAATATAAATACCTTTTCCCTTTGAAATCTGTGATTTGCTTTGTTTCATTTTTTGTTTCTGTTTTTTTCTGAGCTCTTCTTGGAAAAGTAATTTCTCTTGCTCTGGAAGAGGCAATAAAATTCTATACAATTTTTTAAATTCAAATTTACTTTCTCTCTCTCAACTTCTCTCTCTTTTTTTTACAGAGTACTATTTACAATTATTAGTTATGACAGACTTCCTTCCTTCCTGGGGGACAATTTAAGTTTTTTTTAATTTTTTATTTTTTCTTATTTTATTTATTTTTTTATTTTTTTAAATTTTATTTAGTTACCTTTTTTTTTTCAGTGGATTTTGTCATACATTGATATGAATCAGCCATAGAGTTACACGTATTCCCCATCCTGATCCCTCCTCCCACCTCCCTCTCCACCCGATTCCTCTGGGCCTTCCCAGTGCACCAGGCCCGAGCACTTGACTCATGCATCCCACCTGGTCTGGTAATCTGTTTCACCATAGATAATATACATGCTGTTCTTTCAAAACATCCCACCCTCCCTTCTCCCACAGAGTTCAAAAGTCTGTTCTGTACTTCTGTGTCTCTTTTACTGTTTTGCATATAGGGTTATCATTACCATCTTTCTAAATTTCATATATATGTGTTAGTATACTGTAATTTAAATCACTAATTACCCTTGGACAAAGGTGCTTGTTCAATCTGTGTTGCTGCTAATCTGACAGTTCTCCAACAGTGTAGAGGGGAAAGTATTCAGTGAACTCTGATTCTCTTCCTTTGGTATTTTATTCTAGGATAGATAGCATTGATTCAGTTTTAGGGGCATGTAGAGATAGTTAGAGGTCTAAGTAAAGCTGAGGGTTAACATGCATTCAACTCTGAGCATCTGCCAGACAAAACACAAGAGTTATGTTTACATGAATTTGCTTTAAAAGTTTTACAGATTTTACAGATCACATCTTACAGATTGCAAATTTTGTCCCTAGAGAGTTTATATACCTTTCCAAGAAGCAACTGTTTGAATTTACACTCCTAGGCTCTTTGATATATCACTTCTTGTATGTCGATTTTGTTTTTAAGTTGCCAATGTCGAAACCACTGGAGGAAACATTTATTGGATGTTTACTTGAAGACCAACCTGATCTGAATACATTTTCAATAACTACCAGTCTGAGTATTTTGTCATCTCAGGCTCCTTACTAGAAGTTTCTGAGACACTGAGTAAAGCTGAGCAGATGAATTGAGCTTTCAGGTGTGCATCAGAGGACTTGATAATACTGATCATTTCTTCTTCTTTGTCGTCAACAAGGATGCAGTAAATGCTTATTCATTAACTTATTCCCACAGTCATCTCACCAGCTGACTGGTAAGGAAATTCTATTCTTTCCCAAGGATTTAATTCATTCTGAAATTTTTTAGCTCATTATGAAAATATGTTACCCTTTCATTGACTTCTTCCTGGCTATTATCTTAAAATAATAACTTAAAAAAGTCCTGCTATTTTCTTAAAAAATCATAGTCTACCATAAAGGAAGTCTGCATGACCTTTGTTTCGGTGTTTCTAACCTTTGAACCTTGGGCAAATCAGAGATACTCAGTTTGCGCACATGTTTGTTGGACATAGTGTTGCCTACTGTGTTGATTTCACAAGGTGATTGTGAGAATTAAATGTTCTAAACTATGTGCTTTGGGAGAGATACTTTCCAGTACAGTGATTTTACTTCACTGGGCAGCCTCTGCAGGCATTCCACAGCTTTTATATTCTAAGGCCCTGTGCTTGGATGGAGTCATCAGAGACAGTAAGATTCACTTCTGCTTAAGAGTGTAATTACACCATTCAAAGTTGCCCAAAGAAGCCTCACCTCAGATGCAAATCTGTAAATAATTAATAAGAAACATGAAAAAGTTTACTGGTTAATTATCCTGTGAAAACTAACAAGGCTATAGCTGGAATAACAGGTGGGGAAATGTCTTTTTACTGCAATAGTCAATGATGTTTTAAGAACATGGAAGACATAAATCTGGGCATTACAAGTTCAAGAGTCAGTTGATATGACTGACTTATAGACATACTTCACATTGCTCTCTGTGTATGCTGAATGCAAGATCTAGGGCTTCATTAATCCAGATGAATTGAGCAAACGACTGATATCTGACCTGTATGTTTGCCCTTTGATGATTGCAGGCAGATACATCGATGTGTGTTGTTGCATGAGCCTCACAGAGAAATGAGCCTATAAATCTCAAGTAATAAAAGGTATTGCAAAAAAAATTAGGTCATGGAATAAAGATGAGTTACAAACGCAATACATTTTTTTTCATGGTTTGTATAACATCATGTTGCCCTAATGTTTTAGTGTTTTATATATAATTGGCATTACTCTAAAAAAATACATTAAATGGCCTCTTGCCTTTTTATAATATTCCAACTCTGAAGAGTATAGGATCCAGTGATTTAAAAAGGCATTTATATGTATTTCTTTACTGTACTGTCTCAAGAAATAAAAATGTTCTGAGTTGATGAAGGTGAATACATTAATTTTGCTCTGCAAGTAGAATAAGACAGTTTGTTTCCTAAATGTATCACTGACAGCTCCCCTGATCTGCATCAGTCTCCTAACCTCTCAAGTTCTAGATGAAGAAAAACTTCTTTACTGAGCTATTTACCAACACCTAAAAGTTAAGAATGCAAGAAATGGAAGTGTCACATTGCTCTGTCTCATAAACAGTGATTGAAATCCAGCAATGTGTCAGGTGCTCTGTTTGGGTGCATATTACAGTGCCTGCCAGGTGCAATAGAAGAGAATGTGTTGGGGTCAGATGAATTAGGTTTGGATTTTCTTGACATTTACTAGCGTGACCATATTCCCCTCTTTAGAATGCTCTTCCTTCTACTCTTTAGTCAGAGAAGCAGTTATCATTTGAATGGTAACACATACACAAATAACTACAAATGTACAGTTTTCATGATGTTATAGGCAAAGCACAAAGACCTAGGGGAAATCTTATAAAAGAAGATGACTTTCTGTGTGAATAAAAGGTTGGATTAAGAAAAGTTTTATTGGTAAGACAGTGTTTTATCTGGAATAAGGTTGATTGTGGAGAATGAGACAGTTGCTGACAGGTGAATATAAATGGGAAGACATTTCAAGTTGATTAGGAGATTTGGCAAAGTTTGGAAAGAAAGAATAGATGTTCTTTGATAACATGGAGTTCTACAACATAGCCATATAGGCATTGCTACTCAAAGTGGATTTGTGGACCAGAAGCATCATAGTAATCTGGGAGCTTGTTAGAAATGCAGAAACCTCCAACCTTACTACAGTTTTACCAAATCAGAATTTGTGTTTTAACAGGATTCTATGTGATTCAGACATTACAGTGAAGTTTAAGAAGCACTGATTTGGGTTGCATATACAGTGAGTGTTCTCAAAGATAAGATCTAAAAATAAATAAAACACTAAGTCTGAAAGGTCCTTAGAAGTTGTCTAGCTTGACATTTGGTTGAGGAGACTGGTTAGAAAGTAGTTGATCCTAATGGACTTGAACTTTTTTTTCCTGACATCAATGTAGAACTTCTTTCATTATGCCATATTGACAGCCTTCAATACTGGACTCAGGGTTTTAACATGGTGTATCAGGAAGTGAAGAACAGTTGAAAGTCTCTGATTAGGTTTGTAGGAGAAAAGTAACTGGAATTTAGGGAGATAAATTTAGTGGAAAAGTATAGAATAAACTGAAGGACAAAAAACCAAACTAAGAAGATAATTAAACAGCCTTAAGGAGAGTGAGAAGTAGAAAACTGAGAGCCACTTGGAAGTTAATGTTTTTCACCTACTTCTTTTGAATAAAATCTTATAGATATATTTGACTCTTCCTACCTTGAACCCTTGCTCCAACCCATCATGTAAAACAACACCTCAGTATTTCTCAAAAAAAGTTTCAACAGCCTACTTTTCCCTCAAGAATGTTTATTTAATGGCTTCCTAAGGCTAGTAACAGTCAACCTACGTACCATGTTTTATATTCTACTAACCACTGCTTCCATGACATCACCTTTACTTAGAATATCTTTGCATTTGTTCACTAATTAGTTAATTCAAACAATCTGGTCATTCATTCATGTACTCAATAATCCATTCACATCATACATGTTTAATTAATCCCAATGTGTGCTAGTCTCTCTGCTGTGATGGTCCATATGATAGACTCATCTTCATAGAATTTAAAGGTTAGCACTTATGGAGGTTCTGCTGTGTATCAGGAATACAGCTAGATGTGCAAGATTAAAATAGTATTTGATCTTAGCTAGGGTTCTTGTAAGGCGTGTTCAACCAGAAATAGTGGGCTCAAGTGATTTGCTGACACTGCGTATTGCGGTCTGCTATTTGTGAATTTTGCTAACCTGCTGCTCTTTACATATAGAGGCTTATTATGTTGATAAGGACACCTTTCTCTGTATTCATATGAACATATCTTGTTCAAATAAAGAAAATGATAAGATATATTCAAAACTAATGTTCAGGTTCCTTTGGGTTTGGTCTGTTGGGTGATAGAAATGCAAGATAACTTTGATAATCAAGCAAAAAAAGTCATCATATATTCCATTGGGAAGAAGTGGGAAGACTGACAGACTCTTACATTGTTATTGTTATCTTTTGTACAAGAAAATTTATATAAGAAATAGATCCCACTTTAGAAAGACTTCATTCATATTGTTTATCTGTAGTGAGAATCTTTAAGCTATGGGTGTGGAGGAACTGTCATTAACATTGTGCCCTGGAGTAGAGCCCAGGCCACCATTTAACAGCTTGCAGTTCTCTGTTAAAAAATGACCAGTTTCCTTATATTGACCAAAATATCAACTATGCTTTCTAACAGTTCTCAGTTGTCCAGTATGCCCTTGTTTTATCTCAACCTCACAGGAATTGGGGAAATTCTTGCTCAGAAGAGGGAAAATGTGGTGAAATGGTTTCTGGTAATTTTTTCAAGGGAAAAACAAAATCTGTTCTCTGACTTGCTAGTCTGTTTAGTTAAATTACCAGAAGTCCTCTGAAGATTTATGCTGGTTGGAAGAACCAGAGGCTGAAGTTGTAGAACAAAGCATGCATTTCTCTCTTAATTCTTGTTGGAATTAAGGAATCTTGTTAAAACTTGTGAAACTTGAGTGACTTAGTGCAATTTGAAAGCCCTTTTTGGGGATTTCAGAGGGGAATGAGTACCTCCTCTGCTGCATTTAGTATCAGTCCTTGCTTTTGGGAGAAAAAAAAATGCAAAGAAAAAAAAAAGCTATTTTGGGACGTTTTAATTTGCACACAGCTGGTTATCTAGGCGGAGTATCACTTTTTTTTTTTTTTTTAAGTTCAAGATGTTCCATATTATGGTTGACCTTTTGGGATAGAGAATAATGAAGAACCAACAGACATGGACTACACCCACTTCTGCAGATTACTTTAAGAGGCAGAGAAAAATGACTGCAGGGCGTGACCTTGAGGACTGCATATGTGTGATAAGAAATGCCCTGCATGTGGAATCCCTCTGAAGAACAGTAGAACAGAAAGAAGTTACATAGTGGGATCAAGGTGATGTGTGGAAGGGGAGAGATACCTATTTTTAGAACTATTTTCTTATTTTCTTTCATTTTTAACACCTTACATTTACTGAAGGACATTTTCAGCCCATGACTTCATTCAGTTTCCAAAGAGACTTAATTTCCTCTTTAAATTCTTTCCCTAAGTGAAGGCTGAATTCTCTCCCCAGATTAAGCTGTTCTTTTATTTTTCTTTTGAATGTTGAAGTTTTGAATCATACAGCTAGATGGATAATTTTTGTGTGAAGGATGTTTCACATCAGCGTTCTAAGAGAACATGTTCCCAAAATATATGGTAAATTTTAAGGGGAAAGACAAAATAAAGAGAGGTATTTCCATTTTCTCTTTTCAAATGGAAGATAAAGGAGACACAGTACTTTACAGATTCTTCTTCTCTGAATTGTCTTTGTTCTAAAAGGAATCAGTATTACTTTCTCTTAGTTTTATTAAAATATTGGGTTGGCCAAAAAGACCATTTAATATTTCTATATGCTTTTATGGAAAAACTCGAATGAACTTTTTAGCCAACACAAAAGATATCCCTGAAAGTCATGTGTTTCCTTCCTTTATTTTGGACAAGAGCAGCCACACAAAGACGGGAATTTACATGCTAACTGGTTGTATAACCTATGACAGAATCTAAAAGGAATAAGCAAAATTTTCTGTGACAAGAAACAGTAGCATCAAGATACAAATAAACCTTTTTGAACAGGGAGGCTCAAAGGAGGCAGTTTATGGAAGGGACTGGAACCTTTGGTGCAGCGCGTCAAACATCTCCCATGAGAGAAGAGGTTCACTCCTAATGTATCCACAGTTCAATGGCTTCCAAAAGGCCGTCTGCGGACATGTAATTGTAGGATGGTTGCCAATGGATCACAGTGAAATTGGAAGGAAAACAAATTAAGTGGTCTTTCATTAAACATTTATTCCAACTTAAGAACTTTCCTTTAGTCTGATTCTTTATAGGTTAAATTGCCCTTTATTTTTAGAAATCGGCTTTAATAGTTAATAGAGAGCTTGTGTGTATTTGTGTGTATGTGTGTAATATCCTTAGTTGGCCAAAAACATGCACACACAATTTATTTTTAAAATATTAGTAGCTCATGAAACCCCAAATTCTAGGATAGTATGCCCTATTTTAACTAATGATAAAGTCTGATTAACAATGAGGAACTTTTTTTCCTTTAATTTTTATATTCTGTAATGAGAAAAATATCTGACATTTAGGAAATTGATTAATATGTAAATAATTCCTATTTTCAGTTCTATGAAGACCTACAATATCTTCTAGAACTAACACCAAAAAAAAAAAAAAAAAAAAGAGTGTCCTTTTTACCCTAGGGTATTGGAATGCAAAAATGGGAAGTCAAGAGGAGATACTTGTAGTAACAGGCAAGTTTGGCCTTGGAGTACAAAATGAAGCAGGGCAAAGGTTAACAGAGTTTTATCAAGAGAACACATTGATCATAGTAAACATCTTTTTCCAGCAACACAAGAGATGATTCTATTTTTGGACATGACCAAATGGCCAATACTGACATCAGATTGATTATGATCTTTGCAGCCAAAGAAGGAGAAGCTCTATATAGTGAGTAAAAACAAGACCTAGGAGCTGACTGTGGCTCAGATCATGAGCTATTTTTTTTTTTTTTTTTTTTGGTAAATTTTAGGCTGAAATTGTAGAAAGTAGGGAAAACCACTAGGCCATTCAGGTACAACCTAAATCAAATTCCTTATGATTATACAGTGGAGATGATGAATAATTTCAAGGGGTTAGATCTGGTAGACATAGAGCCTTAATAATTATGGATGGAGTTATTGTACAGGAAGCAGTGATCAAAACCATCCCCAGCAAAGTGTTTATTGGAGGTGGCTTTATAAATAACTGAGTAAAGAAGATATGTGAAAGGCAAGGGAGAAAGGGAAAGATATACTCAATCAAACACAGAGTTCCAGAGAATAGCAAGGAGAGATAAGACGGTCTTCTTAAATGAAGAATGCAAAGAAATAAAGGAAAACAATAGAATGGGAAAGACTAGAAATCTCTTCAAGAAAATTAGAGATAGGGAATATTTCATGCAAAGATAGATGTGATAAAGCACAGAAATGGTAAGGATCTAACAGAAGCAAAAGAGATTAAGAAGAGATGGCAAGAATATGCAGAGAAACTATATAAGAAAGGTGTTAATGACTCAGATAGCCACAATGGTGTGGACACTCACTTAGAGCCAGACATCCTGGATGGCGAAGTCAAATGGATCTTAGGAAGCATTATTATGAACTAGTGGAGGTGACAGAATTTCACCTGTGTCATTTCAAATTCAAAAAGAGAATGCAGTTACACTGCTGCACTCAATATGATAGCAAATTTGGAAAATGTAATGGTGGCCACAGAACTGGAAAAGGTCAGTTTCCATTTCAAACCCCAAAAAAGGCAATGCCAAAAAATGTTCAAACTACGGTACAAATGTGTTCATTTCACATGCTAGAAGGAGAAGGGAATGGCAACCCACTCCAGTATTCTTGCCTGGAGAATTCCATGAATAAAGGAGCTTCAAGGGCTATAGTCCATGGGGTCGCAAAGAGTCAGACAGAATTGAGCGACACACACACACACACACACACACACACACACACACACACGCTAGCAAAGTTATGTTCAAATACCTTTAAGCTAGGCTTCAGTAATATGTGAACTGAGAACTTCGAGATGTACATGCTGGATTTTGAAGAGGCAGAGGAACCAGAGACCAGATTGCCAATATTCACTGGATCATGGATAAAGCAAGGAGATTCCAGGAAAATTTCTACTTTTGCTTCACCACAACACTAAAGACCTTGTGTGGATTGCAATAAATTGTGGGAAATTCTTCAAGGGATGGGAATAATAGACTACCTTACCTGTATCCTAAGAAATCTATACATAGGTCAAGAAGCAGCAGTTAGAACCAGACATAGAACAACTGACTGGTTGAAAATTGAGAAAGGAATACAACAAGGCTAAATGTTGTCATCCTGCTTATTCAAATTATTTGCAGAGTACATCATGTGAAATGATGGGCTGGATGAATCACAAGCTGGAATCAAGATTGCCAGGAGAAATATCAACAGCTTCAGATATGAAGATGATACCACTTTAATGGCAGAAATCCAAGAGCAACGAAAGAGCCCCTTGATGAGTGTGACAGAGAAGAGCGAAAACCTGTCTTGAAATTAAAGATTAAAAAAATTAATATCATGACAATGGCAACCAGTCACATCATTTCATGGCACATAGAGGAGGAAAAAGTGGAAGCAGTGACGGATTTTTTTCTTGGGCTCCAAAATCACTGTGGGTGCTGACTGCAGTCATGCAATTAAAAGACACTTGCACCTTAAAAGGAAAACTATGACAAACTTAGTTAGTGTATTACAAAGCAGAGACAGAGACATCACTTTGTTGACAAACATCCATATAGTCAAAGCTATGGTTTTTCCAGTAGTCATGTACAGATGTGACGGTTGAACTATAAAGAAGGCTGAGACCAAAGAACTGATACTTTTGAATTGTGGTGTTGGAGAAGTCTCTTGAGAATCCCTCGGACTGCAAGGACATGAAACCAGTCCATCCTAAAGGAAATCAGTCCTGAATATTCATTGGAAGGACTGATGCTGAAGCTGAACCTCCAATACCTTGGTCACCTGATGCGAAGAGCTGACCCATTGGAAAACAGCCTAATGCTGGGGAAGATTGAAGGCAAAAGGTTGGCAGATGATGAGATGATTAGATATCATCACCAACTCAATGGACATGAATTTTAGCAAACTCTGGGAGATAGTGAAAGTCAGAGGAGCCTTGTGTGCTACAGTCTGAGGGATCACAAAGGGTCAGATATGACTAGTTACCAAATAACAGCAACAATTCCTGTTTTCACCTGTGTTTTGGAAGTAGTTGAACTGTACAAGCAGCACTAGAGTTTAGTTAGTTCAGGTTTTAAAATTATGGAGTTAAGAAATCACAATCATAGGATAAATTTAGGATAAAATAAATAAAATAGGATAGGATTTAGGATTAAAAAAATAAAAAAGTCATAGGATAGATCATAGGACAAAATTAATGATTTTGAGATTTTTATGCTATAAAAGTACAAGCATATTTGAGTATTATCAAAGTGGTGCCAAATGCTGCCAACTTCTATTCTTTTCACAAGTAGTAATAACAGCAACAATAACTGTATTATAGTCTGTTTTAAAAAAGACTCTGGAGAGATCTTAGAATCATAAACTCAATGCTCACAGCAGCTCCAGAGGAGGGAAGATTAGGAATTGTTCAACTTTACAAAGGTGAAAATCTAGTTTGAGAGACTTGAAGAGACTTTCCCCAGCTCACAACAGGGTCAAAGCTCAGTGTTGGGTCCTAAGTGTGTGTTCCCCTCCCTTTTGCCACAATCGGGTAACTCCATCAGTTCAACAAAAATAAACATGGAGGAAGCTACAGAAATCATTTTTAACCTTTGTTTTACTTTGCTGCTAAGATTTCTTTTTCATTTTTGCCTAATTATTCCCGTTAATTTTATCATGGAAGTTAAAAGACATTTTATATCTTCTTTACAATGAGGCAGATCATAGATGTTTACAGTTGTTTCCTTCATTTTAAAATGTTCATCCAAAAGCAGTATTTAAAAGGCAAGGGGCTTTGAAATGGTGCAGCTATGGTTGTGATTGCAGTTTCAAAATATATATGACCTTGAATCAATTACCTAGCTTCTCGGAACCTCAGTTGTCTTATTTGAGAAATTTAAATTAATTGTGTGAAAAATGCCTCACATAACAACCTGCCCATAACAGGTGCTTAGTTAAGTTAGTGTCCTCCCCCTGTCCCCCCTCCTTCTCACCATCTTCATCACCAACAGTAGTATTAGAATGCGGCAGCCTCAGAAATGCAAATTGGAATATTGAGGGGAGAAAGTGCTGAGTGGAGAAAAGAACCACATACTTAGGACCCAACCACATACCCTGGAGAAACTGAACATGAGAGATAATATAAATCAAGAAAAGTGAGAAGTCCAACTCCAAAATTAAAAGTTAATTTATTAACTTGGGCTCCAGACTACCTTAACTCCTGGCAGAAAATTCACAGATAGGAATCTTTGTAAAATTGCCTTAGCATGGAAATATTTTCTTTCCCTCTATCTCATCCTTAATTTAAATCTCCTCTCGCACCACTCACCTCATTTCCAGCTCTCAGATACAACTTTTTATTTTACCTCTGGTTCTTTAAGATTTCTCTGTATACTGCTCCCATTCTTCTTGCTCTAAGAAAAATATGGATATTAGTGTGTTTCAGCTATTATATTACTGAGACAATGATTACAAGCTAATTAGAATCTTTATCATAATATTTATTTAAAAAAATTCACCTACAGAAAAGTCACAAAAGTGGTAAAATGAATCGCTTAGATTCACTAGTGTTTAAACTTTCATTACATACAATTTAACTATCTCTACGTCCATTATTCCTGTCAAAAATATTCAGTGAACACTAATCATATATAAACTTTAATTATATTTTTATTCATTCCAGTTAGTGATTGTGCCAGCAATAGATTTGGTAAAGAAGTGAAACACATCCTACCTCCCCCATCTCCCAGGAGTTTCAGGTGCTCAGAGAGAATGGACTGGAAAATCTTATTCAAGTAAATATTTCATACTAAAGTATGAATGAAGTCTAACCACTTGAGGGAGCATTTGCACTTAATAAAATGAAGTTAATCTACTTAAGTCTGTAGTTGAGGTTATAGAGTGAGTACGTTTCATGATATATTTGAGTAGCAAACTTCTGCTGATCCTTGCCAGTCCAAAATTGTGTCCTCTGGTCTTTCCCCACCATGGGGTATGCATTTTAACTACACACTAATGGTTCCTGTATCCCTAACATATCCTTGAAAGTGGCTCTGTGGTCTGCATGTGGCAAATAAAAAATGGTGCAGGGACTTGAAAATCAGAACTGACCCAGGAAATCCATTTTGTGTGTGGTTCTTATATCTAAATGTGTAAGTGACATAGTAATTTCTTTGGGATAAATTATGGTTTGGAGAGATAGGCAAATATTTGCAACCACAAATCTCTAATCTAGATTCAGGATGGGCACCATGTGTTTCTTAAGGCAAGGCATGCTTATGTTGCCATTCCCCATAAGCATTTTGGTTAAATGTGAATCAGAGTTCGGGCTTCCTCTTAGACATGCTGACCAGGGGCTCCCAGCACAGCTGCAGGCTTCTAAAGAGGTTGCTCTAAAGAGTGATCCTACATATCTGATAAACCACAGGATGTCAACAAGACACACCCATTGGCCCACATTTGGCAGGCTCTAAAAAAAGAATGTAGCAATGAGCTTGGAGCAAGCCAAACCAACCCAGACCATAGTAACAGGCTCTTCCAAATGGGTGCGGCCAAGAGGATCACATTGAAAAAGAACAGCCTTAGGATAAATCTGTGTTAAATAAAAGCAAAGCAGGCTTAACTGTCACAAAGAATGGAAAGGAGTTATGGACCCTTTCAACCTCACCAAAATTTGAGAGTGTTGATTGCACAATATTGTTCCAACTTCAAGCTTTTTCCTTGAATTGAGAATCTGAAGAGTGAGGGGAGGAGGTTTAAACTCATGTTGAGTATACCACACCTTAAAATCAAGGATAGGGTTAAGTTCTTAAGTTGGAGCTTAAGAGATGAGAAAGGCCCAAATAACTTTTAATTTGGACTCAGAATAAAGAAAACATCATTTTCCATAACTGCTGCTCATTTTAATACACAAAAGAATAAAAGTGTAATCTTTATTTCATCAGAAGGTACACTATTTGTTCAATTACTCCTTGCACACATTCACACCGTACACACACAAACAACCCATGGATGAGCTCTAAGAAGTATGTGTAAGGCCATATGACATTTATACAGGTAAATATAACATTGACTAGCATCACACATGCAAGGTAAAAGAAAATTAAATATTATAATTGACAAAACAGTCCTTCCACTGAAAGGTTGTGTAATCAAACTGTGAAGTGTGAATGAAAAGATTGTATATTCACAGCTTTGACGAGTTCTCTGAAACACTAAAGATTTGTTTGGTTTTACTATAATTTGAGTTCTAGGAGTAATTTATCATGTTCTAGAAGCTAAAATTTGACCAAATCTGGTGAATATGTCTGGGAAATCCAAGCCATCTCCTCCATCTCTCTCAGTGATCTTATCACGCACCTCATAAACCACCTAAATCAAAAGGCAGTCTATGATTCTTTCCTACCAGCATCTCTCCCATTCAAGTAGGCTTTTTTAAAAAATCTTTTTCTTCCAGATGTCTCAGTGGCCAGTCTACTTCCCATTTCAATCACCAAACAATTCAGACATAGCCTCAATCCACTTCCATAATGTTCTGCTGGGTGGTCCTCAGTTTCCAAACTCCAAATCATTTACTCAATTCTCATGATAACCATGGTGCTTATCGATTTTGAACATGGCAATGCCCTACTGTGATGTTCATATGTAGAATAGTTTCATGTGTTGTGGAAAGAGGATGTTTGCTATGACCAGTGAGTTCACTTGGCAAAACTCTATAGACTTTGCCCTGCTACATTTTTGTACTCCAAGGCCAAACATGCCTATTGCTCCAGATATCTCTTGACTACCTACTTCTGCATTCCAACCCCCTATGATGAAAAGGACATCTTTTATGGTGTTAATTCTAGAAGGTCTTGTAGTTTTAATGGAACCAGTCAACTTCAGCTTCATCAGCATCAGTGGTTGGGGCATAGACTTGGGTTACTCTAATGCCGAATGGTTTTCCTTGGAAACAAACCAAGATCATTCTGTCATTTTTGAGGGTGAACCTAGGTACTGTATTTCAGACTTTTGTTGACTATGAGGGCTACTCCATTTCTTCTATGGGATCCTTACCCACAGTAGTCAATATAATGGTCACCTGAGTTAAATTCACCCACTCCTGTCCATTTTAGTTCAATGATTCCTAAAATATAGATGTTAAATCTTGTTATCTCCTGCTTGACCACATCCAATTTACCTTGATTCATAGACCTAATATTCCAGGTTCCTTTGAAATTTTTTATAACATCAAATTTTACTTGGAAAGAAAATTATGACAAGCTTGGACAGCATATTAAAAAGCAGAGACATCATTTTGCTGACAAAGTTCCATATAGTCAAAGCTATGATATTTCTATAGTATGTGCAAATGTGTGACTTGGACCATAAAGAAGGCTGAATGCCAAAGAACTGATGCTTTTGAACTGTGGTAGTGAAGAAAACTCTTGAGAATCTCCCCGACAGGAAGGACATAAAATCAGTCAACCCTAAAGGAAATCAACCCTTAATATTAGAAGGACTTGTGTTGAAACTGAAGGTCTAATGTTTTGGCCACTTGATGGGAAGAGCTGATTCATTGGAAAAGACCTTGATTCTGGGAAAGATTGAGGGCAGGAGGAGAGGGGGGCAACAGATGATGGAATGATTGGATGGCATCACCCAATCAATGGACATGAATTTGAGCAAACTGGGAGATAGTGGGTAAAGAATCTGCCTGCAGTTTTGGAGACCCAGGTTCAGTTCCTGGGTGGCAAGATTCCCTGGAGAAGGGAATGGCCACCCTCTCCAGTATTCTTGCCTGGAGAATCCCATGGATAGAGGAGCCTGGTGGGATATAATCGATGGGGTCGTAAAGAGTCAGACATGACTCAGCAACTAACAATTTCACTTTTTTGGGAGATGGTGAAAGGTATGGAAGCCTGGTGTGCTGCAGGTCATGGGATCACAAAGAGTTGGACATGACTTACCAACTGAACAGCAGCAATAATCACCATCAATGATAAGACTGATATAACTCAGTATAATATTAAAAGGAAATAACCTTGCCAATTAAATTATGATAGACCATAGACTTTTATATTATTATAGTTGTTAATGATGATTCTTTTATTTAAGAAATAGTTAGATACGAATACTCTTAGGATTTAAGAAAATCAATGTTATATATTTTTGTTAGTCCTTGAAGTTTTTACAAATATATTTGTCACTTTTTTATTGAGAAATAACTAAACAAAAGTCTTAGTATTACTTTTGTTTTAAGAAGTAGACAACCACATGGCCTTCTTAAAGTGAATTTATTAGGGTTTAACATTTTTATTTCCTCAAATTCTTATTTGTAGGAGAAAGTGATGATGGACTTTAGCCCCCTTTACCTTTGTCACAATTCTGATGCCTTTTATTATCTGTGACCTCTCACTGGAGCCTCCTGGTTTCCTGGGCTTTTTAGGACTGTGCTTAAGTCTGCTCTTCACATTAATCAAATCTCAGCCCCAAATTCCGGTGCAAAGAGAAGAATCAATAGGTGAGTAGTAGCTGAATCCTGCACGCTTTTCACACCCTCAGATGAATTTGAGCTTTTATTCTTTGTTAAATTAATTAAACAAGGAGACAGTTACACTGAAGGTGCCCTGTTACTGGGGTGAACCGAAGCCTAACATCATAAATACTCAAGGTTAAGAAATTGATACCCTAGGGACAACCTGTCACAGTCAACTAAGATGTAGTCAATTAAATTGTGTCCTTTTTTTTGCCTCCAATTTCAGTTTCCCCTGGATTCTGTAAGTTCAGCACCCCAGCCACTTCAGGTTTGACACTGAAGTATTCAAATTGATTTTTGTTCAAATAAACTGTTTATTGTTTTAATGTGCTACAGTTTATCTCAGTATTCTCTGGAGAAGTTTATAAGCAGTGACTATCATGATTAGATTTTCATGACAAAACCTATTTTGATGGCATTTTGGCAGCAGCATAGAAAGTGAATTAGAGGAAAACAAATTTCTACTTTCAATTTGTGCATCAAATTCTTCCTTAAGCAGGACTAAGCTTACAAATAGACTGAGTTGAGTAGGGAATCCACTCCTTAGTGGGTTATATTTAAGGGATTCTGAGAAGCTGGGACTTACAACTTAGCTTTAAGACTAACAGTGCCCAACTCTGATCATATTCTGTCAAAGAGCATCTTTTGAGCTAAGGATTGGTTTAGCCAATGAATGCTTTGTGACATGGGGGTCTTTTGTCCTAGGAGAATGAGTTTTTCAAGGATTTACCAAATTTCTTAATGGACGTGATGAGGGACATAAAGAAACTCAGCATATGATACAAGTTAGGGTATTCAATTAATCTTTAAATGAACACATGAAGGAAAAAGTGAAAGGAATGAAGGAATTGAATTAAAAGAGACATATAGGTATTGGAGGCAGATGTGATGGGGCAATAACTGCCTCTGAGAAATGAAGTGAAAAGGTTCTGAGCTTAAATCTCAGATTAATCTTTTTAGAGATATACTGAGAGGCCAATCCTGCTGTGAAAAATACTTTCTATACAGCAGCTAATGGAAATATATGTATATATTTTAAAATCAGTTTTAAAAAAAGAAAGAAAGAAAAAAACAATAAAAAAAAGAAGAGTTTTTGGATATTGATAAATAAGATAAAAGTAGAGCAATGACACACAAAAATAAAGCAGTTACAAATGAAATCCTAGATATTCTACTTTTCTCTTTTTGCAACATTCATTCCCCCTATTGCTTATATAATCTATATTGTTTATTAAACTTTACCCTATATTTGTCTTCATGGTCTGGGTTTAATCTGGAGGAAATGAGAGAGGAAATGATGTCTTTTCTTTAAAAAAAATGTTTCTTACCAAACACAGAAGCTGTCCCGAATTGTCTGAGAAGCAGAGTTCTTCATGAATCCAGGCTCTATTTTTAAAAGTCAAAGGGATTCCAGGCAGGCAGGTTTGGTTTAGATAAGCATCCGGATTTGGGGATGGTTATCTGAAGCCCTGCTGTCATTACATTTCACAGCAATGAAAGAATGTCCTTTCTTAAATTCTAAATCTGTGGAGAAGACTCAATGAACATCTCAGTTTGCTTTCTTGCCCAAGTCACTGTAATATTTCTCACATTTGCACTTCACTTATCCAAGTGTGTGGATATCAGTGTGTGATCAGCACTTCCTATCCTGTTTGTAGATATGTTACTTCCTACCCTCTTAACTGATACTTAAAAGAGAGGTCAGGATGAAAAGGTGCTCTTGTGAGTTCTCATGAAGCACATGTTAATGTTAGAGTTCCAGATCCTAAGAAACTAAAAAAAACAAAAGGAATTATTTGGAAGAGAAGGTGAGAAACTTCTTATCAGGAGATATCATTGCAAGACTTGATTACTATCAGGAAAAGCATTCAGAGATAATAGGATAGAGTTAGAATGAATATAGTCAGAATGAACTGACTAAAAAAAGCAATACTCTCTGCAGAAATAATCCCAGGTGAGTTGTGCTCTGCCTTAAAAAAAAATATCAGATATAACTGTCAGCATAAAACAGAGCTTCAGGTTAGCTAAGCAGGCTTCTGGATAGCTTTTAAGATGCAGGGGAAGTTATGTTTCTTGATCTGAGAGTAGTTACACAGGTATTCTCAGTTAAAGAACATTCATCAAGATTATAATATGTACATTTTTTTGTATGAAATGTATCTATAAGAATAAACAAAAACCTATTAAATCTTTATTTAGAACAACTACAGCAATTTGTCATTAAATATTCAAAGCAATGGCCTATTTTATATCCCACTCAACACCTACTCCCCACTTGTGACCTTGAACATTTTCCCCCAAAATTTGGTTTTGGAGTGTCCAAAGATGGGTGGTTTTGGATTTCATTATTGTTACATATTGAAGAGTCAGAGAATGATGAAAGAGACATCTCAGAATGTAGTAAATGTGAATGCAATCACATATTGTGATTCCCTGCAGTGGCTGCTTATGGTGCTGTTAACAACTGCTACCTTGGCTTGCAGTGGCTTGAAGCAGGGTTTCAATTCCCAGCTAGAGATTGAGGTCCTTCCACAGCAGAGAGGGCACTGAATCCTAACCACGGGGCCAGTGGCCAGATATAAGGTCCTGGACCTTTGAGCTTTACAGAAAAGAATTCCCACAAAGATAGAGAGTAGTGAAATAAGTTAAGTACTTACTAGGAGGAAGAAGTGTGGATACACCCCTGGGCAGACTCAGAGAGAGAGAGTCACACCCTTGTGGTAGTTTAAATGACTAATTTGGGGCATGTCTTCCAGGTTTCCTTTGATTAATCATTTAGATTATCTTGGTTCTAGGCTTGCTTTTGGTATATTTCAGGATCCTCCCCTGTTCATGTGCACCTCTTTTAGCCAAGATGGATTACAGTGAAGAGATATGTGGGTAGGTTGACATAATTTTGACCTCCAAGGAGCTTTATAGGAAGGTGTCCTTGGCTTCTAGAATGAGAAATATGTGGTCTCTTATCTTTTATCTGGGCAGGGCCCAGCTTCCTTTATTATCCTGCTATTATGGAGTTTCTGTCCACAGGGGACAAATTACAGTTGCTCAGCCTGGGTCCCGTCTATCTCCTATCTCAGGAATGGCTCCATTTTTTGTAGGTAGAATGTGAACAGACGCATAAAAACACACTGCAAGAGATAAAATCTAGGAATTTGTGTTTCCATTGCTCCTGAAGGCCATTCACTCCACCAAATTGTCCCTTGTGATAACTAGTCTAGTGGATTCCTTCTAATGGATTACTACTGATTTCTTTCATCTGTCATCTCTCCATTAGCCCAGATCTATATCTTGCTTCTCCCCCAATTTTCATCATTTTTATAGATTCTGATCACCATTTCAATGCCAGTATAAAGGCCAGTACAAATCATGTGGGCCAAAACAGAAATTTCTGATTCAAACAATCTGTAAATGAGCTTCATCAAGGAGTCTGAGAATCTCTGAAATTCTATACAAATATTATGTGTATACATACATGCAGTTTCTTAAAAGTAGATCTCTAACATCTATCACGAACTGTCATGGTTTATAACCCCATTCACCCAAATTTAAGGACTATAAATGCTAGGGGAAGCACACTGACTGAAACTGCCCACCCTGACCAGGCACCATAGTAACCATTTGCATGAGTTGTTTTACGACAGGAGGTCCTGGTAAAGAACATGGAATTAATAAGCCACCACCAACCGGAAGAGTTCAGGAAAAGTCAAAAGTAGACACCACATGTCTGACCAGCTCCCAGAATCCTTCTCTTTGGCATCCATCTCAGCTGAACAAGGTATGCACCACCAGGAAGGACTCTGAGTCAGAATGATTGGCTAAAGGCCACCTGGAAGCTAATCCCATCACCATAAAACCTAGCTAGCCACATGGCAGAGCTATTCTCCCAGTTTTCCTTAACCTACTGCTCTCCACCCCGGTGCCCTTTCCCAATAAAATCTCTTGCTTTGTCAGCACATGTGTGTCCTTGGACAATTCATTTTCGAGTGTTAGACAAGAGCCCAGTTTCGGGCCCTGGAATGGGTACCCCTTCATGCAACATAAACATAGATTCTCTTTGTCATTATTTGGACACTTTTATTATATTGTCTCTTAATTTGCCTTCCTATAAAATCAATACATTTTTAACAAGGGACAGAATTTTTTGGCCACAAATAGTAATACTCACTTCCCTCATTTATCCAGATCCTCTTTAGGGGCAGGTGAAACAAACCCCTAGCTGTCATGAGTACTGGCAGCTATCAATTTAGGACTGTCCCTTCTGCAGAGAATTATCATCCACCTAACTGTGAGTTTTCTTCAGAGGATGAGACCAGCCTGCATCTAATGACCAGTTAACCAGAGTAGCAAACGCCTGCCTTCCTGCTTAAAGAAGGCACCAAATCTATGGTACAATTCACACTTCAGAGATCTCCATACAATCAAGCCAAAATTCAACTCCAGCTGAGACCGCATCCTTATTCAGTTCCTTCTGCCCCATCCTGCTTTCTTTTTACCTTTCTCTGAGAGCATCTAAATCTCTATCTTAGTCTCTGCTTTTGTAGAACCCAACCTACAAGAGTAGCCCGTGCTCTTAAACCTTTAAGCTAAATTAACGTAGCTGATTGTCTCACCGAGACACTGGTCTAACATGGGCAGTTGTACAGGATCATTAACCTCAAATAATTTCTAAGTCAAAGCTTTACTCTGAACATTTTCTTGGTTTATTTATTTAGAAGTAGAAATAATACTTTGAACTTAAGTAAGACTATTTTTCATAAACTGTGGTGGCAATAGTTATTATCAACAACTCTAAATAAAAATAATATATATGGCCTTTTCAAGTTAATCCGAAATGGAATTAAAATTATCTACTTTCTATCATATTTATTATTAATACTGGAGCTCTCTTCCATTTTACATTTATACAACTACTTCAAGTTAAGTTGTGATGAAGGTTCAGTTTGTAAATTTGTAAGGTTAGCCTGGTTGGCACCCTCAAAATTTGCCTCATTCCTTAGGTAAGTCACAGGCTGTTGATGGGGCATAGGTACTTGGCTATAATAAAAGGACTGTCTTTTAGCAAATTCTAAAGATATGCCAGTCCATGTGCATGCTCTGTCTCATTTGGAGGTCAAAGCACCATTATGATGTGAATAAGATCATCTCCATTTCAAAAGTGAAAACCTTAGATATGTTAATATTTTCTGTATAATCTCAGAACAAGTGACTGGTAGAAACAAACAAAGTGAAGTTGCTCAGTCATGTCCAACTCTTTGCGACCCCATGGACTGTAGCCCACCAGGCTCCACCGTCCATGGGATTCCCCAGGCAAGAATATTGGAGTGGGTTGCCACTTCCTGCTCCAGGAGATATTCCCAGCACAGGGATTGAACCCGGGTCTCCCGCGTTGTAGGCAGACACTTTACCGTCTGAACCACCAGGGAAGTGATTGGTAGAACTCAGATTTAAAAATAGATCTTATTGATTTTTAATCTTTTGTCTTAACAAACTGTTACTGAACCAAGCTTGAGTCTACTCACCATCTAGTAACACTGGATTGTAAAGAAGGAAAGTTCAGCCGTTATTTCAGGATGTCAAGGAAGGAAAGTCTTCCTAAGTGAACAATACAAAGAAATAGAAGAAAGCAATAGAATGGGAAAGACTGGAGATCTCCTCAAGAAAATTAGAGATACAAGGGAACATTTCATGAAAAGATGGGCACAATTAAGGACAGAAATGGTATGGACCTAACAGAAGCAGAAGATATTAAGAAGAGGTGGCAAGAATACACAGAAGGACTATATAAAAATGATCTTAATGACCCAGATATCTCTGATGGTGTGATCACTTACCTAGAGCCAGACATCCTGGAGTGTGAAGTCAAGTGGGCCTTAGGAAGCCTCACTATGAGCAAAGCTATGGAGATGATGGAATTCCATCTGGGCTATTTCAAATCCTAAAAGATGATGCTGTGAAAGTGTTTCACTCAATATGCCAGCAAATTTGGAAAACTCAGCAGTGGCTACAGGACTGGAAAAGGTCAATTTTCATTCCAAACCCAAAGAAGGGCAATGCTAAAGAATGTTCAAGCTACCTACCACACAATTGCACTCGTTTCACATGCTAGAAACATAATGCTCAAAATCCTTCAAGTTAGGCTTCAACAGTATGTGAACCAAGAAATTCTAGATGTACAAGCTGGATTTAGAAAAGGTAGAGGAACCAGAGATCAAATTGCCAACATCCATTGGATCATAGAAAAAGTGAGAGAATTCCAGAAAAACATCTACTTCTACTTCATTGACTACGCTAAAACCTTTGACTGTGTGGATCACAACAAATTGTGAAAAATTCTTAAAGAGATTGGAATACCAGGCCACTTAACCTGCCTCCTGCAAAACCTGTATGCATGTCAGGAAGCAACAGTTAGAACCAGACATGGAACAACTGACTGGTTCCAAGTTGGGAAAGGTGTACGTCAAAACTGTATATTGTCACCCTGTTTATTTAACTTATATGTAGAGTGCATCATGCCAAATGCCAAGCTGGATGACTCAGAAGATGGAATCAAGATTGCCAGGAGAAATATCAATAACCTCAGATATGCAGTTGACACCACCCTTATGGCAGAAAGTGAAGAGGAGCTGAAGAGTCTCCTGATGAGGGTGAAAGAGGAGAGTGAAAAAGCTGGCTTAAAATTCAACATTCAAAAACTAAGGTCATGGCATCCGGTCTCATCACTTCATGGCAAATTGATGGAGAAACAATGGAAACAGTGACAGATTTTATTTTCTTGGGCTCCAAAATCATTGTGGATGGTGACTGCTGCCATAAAATTAAAAATGCCTGCTTCTTGGAAGAAAAGCTGTGACAAACCCAGACAGCATATTAAAAAACAGAGACATTACTTTGCCAACAAAGGTACTTATAGTCAAAGCTATGGTTTTTCCAGTAGTTACGTACGGATGTGAGAGTTGCATCATAAAGAAGGCTGAGACCAAAGAACTGATGCTTTTGAACTGTGGTGTTGGAGAAGACTCTTGAGAGTCTCTCGGACAGCAAGGAAGTCAAACCAGCCAATATTAATGAAAATCAGTCCTGAAGATTCATTGGAAGGACTGATGCTGAAGCTCCCATACTCGGCCATGTGATGCAAAGAGCTGACTCTTTAGAAAAGACCCTGATGCTGGGAAAGATTGAAGGCAGAAGGAGAAGGGGATAGCAGAAGACAAGATGATTGAATGACCTCACCAAGCAATGGACATGAGTCTGAGCAAATTCTGGGAGATGGTGAAGTACAGGTAAGCCTGGTTTGCTGCAGTCAATGGAGTCACAGAGTCAGACATGACTGAATGATTGAACAACAACAATAAGCATGAGTTCAGTGCAGCATCTCAAAACACCCAAATTTCCCAATGGGTTTCAGGAAAGCATTTTTAAAGACCACATGAAGGAAGGGTGTGATGGGGTATGTGATCAACTTCTGCACAATTCTTTGATTGGGTGATGGTCAGGTAACAGGGTAGTGTCACAAGAGTTAACATTATCATTCCTTTGGCATCAGTAAGTCTGGGGACTGTGTGCTTATGATCATCAAGTAGTTAAGTTCTTCCATTTGGTGGGAGTTTTCACATGTATAAAACAGGGAATGGCAAATTTATATTAATCTGATCTTTCTTCACCTCAAGTGGTTTTGACGATTTCTTGTAAGGAAGATGTCACAAAACAAAATTAGGTCCAATGGGAACCTGTGATATATCCAACAAAGGTGGAAAGAACATTTACTGAATATTAACTTTTTCAGGCATGGTTCTACACTTAGATTTCACATTTATTAATCCTTATGGTAGTTCAATGAGTTAGATGCTGTAATTAATCCTATTCTCAAACCAGAGATGAGGCATAGAGAGACTAAGTACTAAATACTAAGACTACACTCCTAAGATGATGGAGTGGGAATTTACATCTTAGAACTTTAGATGTGGATTCTATGTTCATAAATTTGATGATATAGGTTTGTATCAAACCTATTTGAGAAATTGTACCTCAGTCATCTCCTACTTCATGCAAAGTTTCCTTAAAATAGAAAATTGTTAAGTATGATCCCTGATGGTAGGTTGAAAACACATTCATCTAATTAATTTGGCCCTGAATACATTAAACTGATACTTAAGAATCTTGATATGAAATGACAAACCAAAACAGTTAAGATGAAACAGACTGAAAAAATCTGTAATTTGTGCCTTTATTATTTTCTTTTCCCTCTAAGTTATGTGCATTTTCCTTAAGAACTTTGGAGAATTTTCAGCAATGTGCAAATTATGAATCCAAAGTAGACACCTTTGCACTTTGCTTCACAATGTGGAGTGAATAAAATATAACTCAAAAATAAAAGAATTGAAAATTAAAATGCTCTTGGCACTTAATTAGTGTTAATTAGCAACAGTAACAATTTCTATACATTATTTCATGTCACCAGACTTGTGGCATTGGAGAATTGGCTTCTTGCCATCATTGTCTTTGGAATGTAGAAACCCTTATCAAGTATTGCTTTGCAAAGAAAACCTACCAGGATGGAATTTCAGGCAGCTGTGAATAACATAGCTTGAATAAGGAAGTGAATGACCATGTGGCCCTTCTTTGATTCTTACTGCCTTATAGTAACACAAGGATTATCACACTGTAATAGATCCTGTTAGGGCCTTATCAAGATTCTATTTTCCTCCTTAGTACAGTCATCTACCAGCAGCTCTGAAAGTTTCCTGCTCATGGCTTAGAGTTGCCATCTAGTCTCAAAACTTCCCCTTAGCAAAAGGGAGTGATCCTACTCAGAGGTGCAGGGGAAGCTACACTGGAGAAGAGGCAGGTAGTCAATGATCAAGTGATGAAAGAGTACAAAAACCTCTACTCTCTTGACTTGCTCTACCATTCACATTCCATGATCCCTATGGGATCAGTCTGAGGCTGGACTACAGCTGAACCATCTGTCTGTATATTTTCTTTCTCTTTCTTCTATTTTCCTCACTCCCTTATAGTTTTCTTCTGAGTGCATTCTTTCAGTGAATCCTTTTCATGCATACACACTCACATACACACAAATATATCAGGATCTGATTTTAGGGAATGTAACCCCCAAACACTCATTGAAAACATCAGGAGTTCACAGGAGACTGCTAAGTTTCTATGTAGAGGGAGATCATTGAGCAAAGAGGATAAAGTTGTATATGACATATAAATGTGTAAATGAAGTTACTTCTTACACAGTGCTCTGAAGCCAGTATACTCTGTATATTTAAACTCCTATAAATTAAATTGCTCTGGTACTATGTTGTAGCTGGAAATCAATGTTTTAAAGTTTCTAAGCTACAAAATAATCTACAAGATTTGATGCCTTTTGAAAGTAGGTGTCATGGATTTGCATGTTAGGAAAGAAACCTAGAGATTCCTTATATTCAAGTCTCAATACATATATAAGAATTAAGTGTCTTTGCCTTTTTTACACACTCTGGGAGAACATTTTTAACTTTAGTCAGTAACTCGATTCAATGGCTAATGATTCTAACAATTTGAAAATTATTCATTTTTACCTTAATACAGATGCTCACTATCCAGTGAAACTTTCTTTCCTCTCTTCCACCCTGTGTAGATTTAAGGAATTTATGATTTATAATATTCATTGACTGCATCAGAATTCATCTTACTGTCGTTTTTTTAAAGACAGAAATGAAATGAGGGTTTCTGTTCTTCTAACTTATGGACAGGGGGTTGGACTTCTACAAACAGCTAGATATTTTGGGTAAGACATGCTAATATCTGCATCGAATTTTCTTTTAAAAGCCCTAGAAACAAAGATGGAACCTAAAGCTAGGATAGCAAAGAATCTGGTAAACTGGAGTGGCTAGGGATATAGTGTATGTTAGGAATTCAGGGCAGCATTTAAAAAAAAAATTTAAATTTATTTATTTTTAAATTGAAGGGTTATTGCTTTACAGAACTTTTTTGTTTGTTTTCTGTCAAATCTCAACATGAATCTTCCATGGGTATATATATGTCCCCTTCTTCTTGAACCTCCCTTCCATCTCCTCCATCCCACCCCTCTAGGTTAATAGAGAGTCCCTGTTTGAGTTCTCTGAGATATACAGCAAATTCCCATTGGATTTTACATATGGTAATGTAAGCTTCCATATTACTGTCTCCATACATCTCACCCTCTCCTCCCCTCTCACCATGTCCATAAGTCTGTTTTCTATGTCTGTTTCTCCATTGCTGTGAGGAGCTCAGTTGAGCTGGAAGAGAGTTCTTAGTTGCCAAGTATCAGAAAGGCAATTAAAGAAACAAGCCAAAAATGAAAGATTTAGCACTTTAATCACTGTGAGGATATAAGCAAGAGGCTAAAATAAGACAAAGTGCCAGTTGTCTCTTGTTGGCTAGGTCAAAATAGACATGAATGGGGGTTGCCTAATTGTTCAGATAGCTCTGAACACCTGGGGGCCCAGAGATGGTGTGTTGCTAAGAGTGGGAAAGTACCCAAGAATGAGCTTGGGGAAAGTGTCTTCCCCTCCAGCCCCCATAAGCAGGCTGAACAGAGGTGTCTGAAAAAGACCTCTCTCTGTCCAAGGTCTCAAAAAAATAACCTAGGAATGAAGGGACTGAGCTAGGAATGCAAATGTGTGAAAGAGTGTGGGCAGCAGAAGGGACTTGAGACGTTGATGGCAAGTCCCCTTGATGCTTCCACCTAGGCTGGTGCACTGTTTCCCTGTGACGCTCGGCATGTAAAGGCTTTGTCATTGCTTCTTTTCAGGCCTGAAAAGTCACACTTAGGTTTTTAAAAAGAACTAGATTCATTGCATGCAATGTAAGGACAGGTAATCTGTCCTTGTACTTGTAAGAAGATATATCCTTGGAACAGATAAATCTACATTAAGCCAGCATCCTGGAAGAGCTTTTTCTTTGGTAAAAAGAAGAAATTAACCTCATACAGCCAGTCCACAGAAGGGAAAAATAAAAGTTTCTCTTTATCTGGTTTTCTATGTGTATTAACAATCACATATGAGAAATGCAAGTACCAGGACTATCATTCTGGGAGTTTGCAGTCTAATTTACAGTATGAATGTGGTGGGAACCCCCCTCCCCCAACTAGGGTCTGACAAATGAAAGGCATGAAAACCTAAGACAGGATTTGTAGCAACCTTTCTGGAGCAAAGAATACACAAGATTTCCACAGAAAGCATTCAGTAACCAATCTGAGATGAAGATGAGTTGTTAGTAAAAAATTACAAATGATGAAAAGAAATTACCCACCATGAAGGATGGCTATGTGAACAGTTAACCATATGGTAATTAGACACATAGTGAAACTGCAGAACATTACAGACAAAGAAAAGAATCTCATAAGAATCAGAAAGAAGGAGCAGATTTTCTAGGAAGGAATAACAGTTATACCAACAATAAGGTATACTATAGACTGGAAAGAGTGAAAAAAATATGGTCAACTGTTATTTGAAAATAACTGTAATAAAGGAAGAAATCTATTTTTTGAAAGATAGTATCAAAGTCTGCAGAAAAGTTGGACATTAAAGAGTTATTTTTGAGGGTATAAATTACTATACAAAAATCAAAAGCATTTCTATAGGATTATCATTACCATCTTTCTAAATTCCATATATATGCATTAGTATACTGTATTGGTGTTTATCTTTCTGGTTTACTTCATTCTGTATAATGGGCTCCAGTTTTATCCATCTCATTAGAACTGATTCAAATGCATTCTTTTTAATGGCTGAGTAATATTCCATTGTGTATATGTGCCACAGCTTTCTTGTCCATTCATCTGCTGATGGGCATCTAGGTTGCTACCAGCCCAAGCCAATTAGAAATATTAATATATTTTACAATGACTGCATTCACTATAAAAGCAAAAGCTAGAAGGTATCTCAGATCAAAAGGATTAAAATGCATTTAAGAACAAAATCATTAAAATTCATTTTGTCATAAAGGAAAACCTTATTGTTTTTAAGGAGATATGTTCATGGATAGAAAGACAATGTTAATTTCAGTAAAATAACCTGTATATATATTTCTAATTAAACCCACAAGATTATTAACTTAAAATTATTCATTATTAAAATCTTTTAGAAACTTGGAATACTTTTTCAAAAATCTTGCCAAATAGATTGTGAAACTCTTATGTAATAAGGTGTATAAAACCAATTTGAAAAAGACTAAAACATTTGTTTTAACAGGTATGAACACTAGTGATTAAGTTACAGTTATTAAGGCAGTGAGCTATTAGAATAGACAATAAATAAATGTGATGCTGGTATACACACTAACCCATTTAAAACAATAAATAAATGTGTTGCTGGTATACACACTAACTCATTTAAAACAGGAGGGAAGAATGACGTAGGCATAGGACATGACAAAGACTGGATAGAACCAACTGAGCCCAAGATGGTGAAATATTCAACTTCCAATAGATTGTGAATCTCATTATATTCTCATTGTAATATATTAGCATGCTAAATGACACACCCATCCACACCATGACAGTTCTGAGGCCAACTATCAAGGTCAAAACCTGGGCAGTGGCCCAGTTAATGAAAATCCTCACCCTTAGAATAATCCTTTCACTCAATAGCCTGTGAAATTACCCAGCCCCTAAAAACTAACCACTCCATATTTCAGGGATCTCTCTCTCTTTCTGACATGGACCACAGTCCCACACTCTGTCAGTGGAAAATGTTTCTTTGTAAATAAATCCGCTTCTTACCTACAACTATGTCTCTCATTGAATTCTTTTTGTGACAAGATATCAAGCATATCACCAGGAACACAATGACAGAATGGACCTCAGAAAAAGGTCCACATATACATATATGAATATTTATGACAGAAGCGGCATTACAAGTCATTGTGAACAGAATGTACTATGCATGTGTAAAAAATAAAATTATATTACTACTTCACATAATACATAAAAATAGATTCACAACAGAGTAAAATTCTAAATGTGACTAGCACAAAATTTGAAACTTTTAAGACTTTCTTAAATAAGAAACTTTAAGAATTCCTATAAAAGAATTCCCTCATGGCCACAAAGTAAAGTGGAATCTCATAAACAAGACAAAATGCACAAACCATAAAGGGAAAGAATGATAAACTGACCACATTAAAATGAATACTGTCTCTGGAAACAAAATAACATCATGAACAAAGTTGAGATCTACACCACAGACTGGCAAAAGATATTAACAATGAACATAGTCACAGAAGGAAGGTTTAGTAGCCAAAATACATAAGGGAGTCCTCTAAAACAATGGGAAAAAAAATAGACAGCCTTGGTAGCAAATGGGTTGAAAATGGGCAAGAGATGAATAGGCAAGTTTTAAAAAGAAGAAAACAAAATGTCAATAAACATGGGAAATATTACTTAACCTCACTAGTACAGATAAATACAATTTGACACCATATTGAGAATCTCATAGTCATTTGTCTCATAAACTTAAAATAGAGAAAAATATTTTGTTGATAATTTCAAAAGGAGAAGATGGAAAGAAATGTACATGTAGAACATCAGTTGATATTTAGCACGTGTGCGCGCACACACACAATCTCTGTTGAACCAGAAGCTCATAATCTCAGTGCCTTAATACAAAGAAAATTAATTTATTGTTTTTGTCCCAGTCCAGGGGACATGTTCCTGGTCAGATAGCCTCTGATGAGGTCATTCAGGAAGCCCAGTCCCTCTCATAATGTAATTCAACTCTGTTCAAAGTCCTTAGAGAACTCTCCTTGCAGCTAGATGGTGGAGAAGGAGACCATAGGGAAGTCTCACTTCTTGATCACAGAAGCTTTAAAAGACCACACACCTATCCATATGTCACCAAGACTCTGATCTTCAGAAACACCGAACTACATGAAAGGCTAGGAAATGGAATCAAACTTTATGCTCGGGAGGAAAAGAAAATGGGACTTGGTAAATATGCATAATCTCTTGCCACAAAATGTTTGTGCATTTCTGGTAGGAATACACTTCATTGTAATGATTTCCATGGCAATATTTAATAAAATTCTCACCACACATACCCTCAAAAATGACAATTCAACCTTAATAAATAACTTAGAAAAATCTTATACACATGTTCAGAGGATCACACACAAAGCTTTTAAAATATATTCTTTTCAATAATTTTGATAATTTTGATAAAAGGAAAATAGCATAATTTTCTGTTGAGGAATGGAACTGTGAGCTATGATTTATTTATACAATGGAGCATTTATCATGTAGTTAAATAAATTTTAAAGTTAAATGTTATCAGTGTAGCTACTTTTAAATATGAATTAAATTAATATAAGATGCTCAATCAGGTTCCCAGTTTGCTCAGTGGTGAAGAATCCACCTGGCAATACAGGAGATGTGGGTTTGATCCCTGGGTTGGGGAGATTCCCTGGAGTAGGAAATGGTAACCCACTCTGATATTCTTGCTTGGAAAATTCCATGGACAGAGGAACTTGGCGGGCTGCAGTCCGTGGGGTTGCAAAGTCAGACATGACTGAATGAGCATGCACACAAGTTATGAAATAATAAAAAAGCACAAAACCATATATGTAAAATTGTAAACTTTACAAAACAACATTTCTACTGTTCATTTAGTTCAGTCACTCAATCGGGTTCAACTCTTTGCAATCTCATGGTTTGCAGCTCACCAGCCTTCCTTATCCGTCACCAAAACCTAGAGCTTGCTCAAACTCATGTCCATCAAGTCAGTGATGCCATCCAACCGTCTCATCCTCTGTCATCCCCTTCTCCTGCCTTCAATCTTTCCCAGCATCAGGGTCTTTTCCAATGAGTCAGCTCTTCGCATCAGGTGGTCAAAGGACTGGAGCTTCAGCTTCAGCATCAGTCCTTTCAATGAATATTCAGGACTGATTTTCTTTAGGATTGACTGGTTTGGTCTCCTTGCAGTCCAAGGGACTCTCAGGAGTCTTCTCTAACACCACTGTTCAAAAGCAGCAGTTCTTTGTTGCTCAACCTTCTTTATGGTCCAACTCTCACATCCATACAAGACTACAGGAAAAACCAGAGCTTTCACTAGACAGACTTTGTTGGCAAAGGTACTGTTCATTAGTACATGTGTATAATAATAGCACAAAAGCATGCAGGAAATAATATGCAATATTTTCAGGATAGTGGTAAGCTCTGGGGATAAAATAACAAGAAAGATGATTTAAATTCTTGGTTATTCAGAAGCGTGTTATTTAGCCTCCATATGTTGGAATTTTTAACAATTTTTTTCCTGTAATTGAGATCTAATCTTACTGCACTGTGGTCAGAAAAGATGACTGGAATGATTTCAATTTTTTTGAATTTTCCAAGACCAGATTTATGGCCCAGGATGTGATCTATTCTGGAGAAGGTTCCGTGTGCACTTGAGAAAAAGGTGAAGTTGATTGTTTTGGGGTGAAATGTCCTATAGATATCAATTAGGTCTAGCTGGTCCATTGTATCATTTAAGGTTTGTGTTTCCTTGTTGATTTTCTGTGATTTAAATTCTTAAAAAAGGAAAAACAAAATCTAAATCAGATCTGGCAAAATATTACCATGTTTTAAACATAGACTTTTTTTTCATTTATTTTTATTAGTTGGAGGCTAATTACTTTACAATATTGTAGTGGTTTTTGCCATACATTGACATGAATCAGTCATGGATTTATATGTGTTCCCCATCCCGATCCCCCCTCTCACCTCCCTCCCCATCCCATCCCTCTGGGTCTTCCCAGTGCACCAACCCTGAGCACTTGTCTCATGCATCCAACCTGGGCTGGTGGTTTGTTTCACCCTTGATAGTATACTTGTTTCAATGCTATTCTCTCAGAACATCCCACCCTCACCTTCTCCCACAGAGTCCCAAAGTCTGTTCTGTACAGACTTTTGTGTACAAAAGGTATCTGTTATATGTCCCCAAGTGTATATTTCAAGTGGGCTTCCACTTCAAATTAGGTGGAGCTAGTGGTAAAGAACCCATGCGCCAATGCAGAAGATGTAAGAGATGTGGGTTCAATCCATGGGTTAGAAAGAGCCACTGGAGGAGGGTCTGGCAACCTACTCCAGTATTCTTTCCTGGAGAATCCAACGGACATAGGAGACAGGTGGGATACAGTCCATAAGGTCACAAAGAGTTGGACATGACTGAAACAACTTAGAATGCATGCACATATATTTCAAATATGGATAAAGCATATTAATAAAGTTATTCTAAAATAAAGTGAAAAATATGTAAAAGATATTTTAGCACTGACTAGTCTGTACTAATTTTCAAATCATTTTAAGGTTTTTACATACATTCACATATTGTTGTAGATAAATTATATAAAATAACTGATTTTAGCATAATTTTTAAATGAAGATCTTTCAGCAAGTGAAATGGGAAAACACATTATCTAAAAATCATTAGAGCACATTAATACAGAGTTTTAATAAAGGCAGATCTTTCAGATTTCTATGAAGTCTTCATTACAGTAGACAGGAAAACAGCCTTACTCAGTCCCCTTGACTTTCCATGATTTCCAATGGGCAGATTCAAACAGTTCCTTACCAGAAACGTTTGGGACTGCAAAAGGAGGAACAGTTTAGAAACAACAGTGCAGGGTTCTGGCTCCTCCTCAAGGAATATACATAACAATATGTATAATATGAGTTCTTCTGCAGGCACTAAAGCCCCCAGCTGAGCTGAATCAACACACTGCTACTTTACCACCAACCAATCAGAAGAAAGTTCGCACACTGTGGAAGACAATGAAGACACTGACTCTTACCCCAAATGATTAACTGTAATTAACTTCTTCTTTCTCTTTTTCAAAACTTTTGTAGTCAAACAGAATCCTCAGAGTTGGTTCTTAGACATGAGGCTGCCTTCTCTCCAGGTTCATGGTCTCCTGAATAAAGCAACCTTTTCTTTCCAACCAACACTTGTCTCTCAAATATTGGCTTTTGAATGGCAAGCAGCCAAACATTGTGGACAAAGCATCACAGCAGATTTTAAAAAATGGATTTATTGCTCTCTTGCTCTCCTACTCTCCTCAATATGCAAAAGTTAGAAACACAAATTAATAAAAAAAATAGCTTATATATCACTAAATGGCAATGAAACAGTCATGTCCTGATCTTAATCCTTTTTTTTTTGCTTTATTTTTTCCCCATTTATTTTTATTAATTGGAGGCTAATTACTTTACAATATTGTACTCAATCCTTTAGCATCATCTTATTATTTACAAATATCATTTTCAATATCTCAGTGGAAGCGTCTTGCTATTTACACTCTGAATATTATTTAGAGGTCCACTGAATCCCATTGACTCTGACTGATGAGTGCCCCATAATAACAGGTTTTTAAAATTTTTAGGTCATATCAGCTATTCTGCTCTGTCTCTTAACTTGCTCAGATTCACTTACATTTCTTTGAGATTTTGAATTCTTATAATGTGGTTTTGAAACCAAGCAGGACCCTATGGGGCCCTCTCTGGTAGGTTCAAAGGCTTTTCACTGTCCCTTGTTTCTTTTTTTTTTTAAATTTTATTTTATTAGTTAGAGGCCAATTACTTCACAACATTTCAGTGGGTTTTGTCATACATTGACACGAATCAGCCATAGAGTTACACGTATTCCGCATCCCGATCCCCCCTCCCACCTCCATCTCCACCCGACTCCTCTGGGTCCTCCCATGCACCAGGCCCAAGCACTTGACTCATGCATCCCACCTGGGCTGGTGGTCTGTTTCACCATAGATAATATACATGCTGTTCTCTCAAAACATCCCACCCTCACGTTCTCCCCCAGAGTTCAAAAGTCTGTTCTGTACTTCTGTGTCTCTTTTTCTGTTTTGCATATAGGGTTATCATTACCATCTTTCTAAATTCCGTATATATGTGTTAGTATGCTGTAATGTTCTTTATCTTTCTGGCTTACTTCACTCTGTATAATGGGCTCAAGTTTCATCCATCTCATTAGAACTGATTCAAATGAATTCTCTTTAACGGCTGAGTAACATTCCATGGTGTATATGTACCACAGCTTCCTTATCCATTCGTCTGCTGATGGGCATCTAGGTTAGGGGGGGATCGGGATGGGGAATACGTGTAACTCCATGGCTGATTCATGTCAATGTATGACAAAAACCACTGAAATGTTGTGAAGTAATTAGCCTCCAACTAATAAAAAAAAATTAATTAATTAATTAATTAAAAAAAAAGAAACAATAGTACAGTGACAAGACAGGGTCCTGGTTCCTCCTCAAGGAATATACATAGCAATCTATCTTTAAGTTCTGCTGGAACTAAAACCCTCACCCAGATGGAGGATGGTAACTTTAAACTGAGCACATGTTAAATGGTGACTCATCTTGTTACCTCACCACCAAGCAGAAGAAAGTCACACACTCTCCAGCCCTCACCCCAAATTTTGCCTCTAAAAACTCTTTGCTGGAGACTTCCTTGGTATTCTAGTGATTAAGAATCTGCCTTCCAATGCAGACAACTCAGGTTTGGTTCCTACTCAGAGAATTAAGATCCCACATGCCATGGGGCAACTAAGCTGACATATCTCAACTAGAGAACCCACGTACCACAAACTACAAAGCCCATACAGTTTTGAGCCTGTATGCCACATCCATACCCCACGACTACTGAGCCTGCACACTCTGGAGCCCATGCACCACAACTAGAGAGAAGTCCACAAGCCTCAACCAAGAACCAATGACTACAATGAAAGATTCTGCATGCAGCAATGAAGATCCTGTGTGCCACAACTAAGACCTGATGTAGCTTAAAAAACAAAAACAAAAACAAATAACCCCCCCAAATCTCTTTCCTGAAAACCCATCAGAGAGTTCAGGCTTTTTGAGCACAAACCACTCTATCTCCTTGCATAACACTTGTCATTAACTTTTCTCTCCTCCAAACTCTGAGGTTTAGATTTGTTTGGCCTCTTTGTACCTTGGACACACAGATTTCTGTTTGGCAACTTATGTTCAGTTTCTACCGAATGTATCAATACTTAATTAACTGAGTTTTCAGGGAGTTAAATTTTCTGATTACACTCCAGAAAATGTGTTCAAAGAGAAGAGTTTATATGGTTAAGAGTTTCCAAAGAGTCACCACATATTAAGGAGTTTCATAACATCCTGACAAGGAGAAGGTATTTCAACAGCAGGGCTAAGATAAGTGAAAATTATTCTTTCTGTATCCATGTGTCTTTAATAAAAGCATAGATAATACTTTAAAATAGATATCAATGTACTAATATATAGCTAATACCAATATATGGAGGTTATACTAATACCTACTCCAGAAAGATTTTATAAAGATCTTAATAATTTAGTTTATGTAAAGTATTTAAGTAATAATATACAGTAATCACTTTATAAGTGCTTATTACATAAATACATTCTCACATTTTATAGTGCATGATTTCTCTTGGACTGGAGCCAGATTCATAATTGAGAGTCTGGAACCTCCCAGACTTGTTGATGCAATGCCAGATTGACTTAATATGTTATGCAAAAATGAGTTATTGAACAACAAATCTCTCCTATTGAGCAGATTTGCGATGGCACTTATTGCCAAAGAACAACAGAGCAAATCTTTCACTGGCAGATGACTTGAACAACCACAAATGACATATTGGAAAAGAGACTTATATCAGTGAAAAACATAGGTTTATTATTAGTGAGCTGATCCTGATGCCAAAAACCCAGCCTCTGTGCACCAGTGCCGAATCGAATCTTGGAGACAGAGTTTTGGGTAAAGTAGAAAATAACTGAGCAACTTCACTTTCACTTTTTGCTTTCATGCATTGGAGAAGGAAATGGCAACCCACTCCAGTGTTCTTGCCTGGAGAATCCCAGGGATGGGAGAACCTGGTGGGCTGCCATCTATGGGGTCGCACAGGGTCTGACACAACTTAGCAGCAGCAGAAAATAATAGAGTTTTTGCTTTGGCAGGCAAAGGAAACACAGTGGGCTCATACCCCTCAAAAATTGTGTTTCAATCTGGGAGAATTTGATGAGGAGTTTTATAGCAATAGTTCAAAGGTGGGGTTGCTGATAAGATTAGAGGGTGTTCAGGGCCTACACTCCTTTAATCTGGCCTTGGATAATCTGATGAGTTTCTGTGATTCCTTTATACTGGACTTAAAGTGTTTTCTCTGAAATGAAGAATGTTGACATCTTCCACTTGATGGGTTTCAGTTCTGCAAAGAGTTTAAAGATACTGTTATGTGTATCCCTTGAAGTGGAATGAGGACCCTGCCCCAAGGCTACACTATTTTCTGGTTGCTCCTCCCTTGTCTCTGCTTTTTCTCCCTTCCTTGATTAGCAACTATTCCAACATGCTCTTTGGAACTCAGGGAGGGTCATGGAGGCTGGAGGACTTGCAAGGCTTACATGCCTAGGATTCACACAGAAACTGTTTGGTTTCTACCCTAAACCTTTTCTCCACATCTGAAACATCACAGCGCCTTTGTGGTGCCAAGTTTTAGAACTATACAAATGAATATTTCTTATGATTTAATAATTTTACCTTGGTTTTTTTTTTTTTTTTACATTCAATAAACGTTTAAAATTTTAGAATAGTTGTAGATTTACAGCAAAGTTTTAAGGATATTACAGAACTCCCATATACCCAGAGAATCCCTGATACTTCAGTGCTTACCAATGCTTGATTCCTTTAGATATTTCCTGCTTAATATTAGCCATTCTAAGATTAAGCTAGGTGTGTGATGGTATCTCATTCCTTCATTTGCATGACATGTGATGTTAAGAATCTTTTCATATGTTACTCACTATCTTTTTTGATAAAGTATTTGTTCAGGTGTTTAGTCTGTTTTAAATTGATTCATTTATTTTCTTTTTGCTGAGTTTTAGTGTTCTCTGTATAATTTGGAACAAATCCCGTATCAGATAAGTATTTTGCAAATATTTTCTCACAAACTGTGGCTTGTGTTTTCAATCTCTTTAACAGTACCTTTCACAGAACAAGAGATTTAACTTTTATAAAATCTAGCTTATCAACTTATTCTCTCATGAATTGTGTTTTGTTGCTGTATATAAAAACCCATCACCAAACTGAAGATCACACAGATTCTCTCCTATGTTTTCATTATTTTGCATTTTACATTTTGGTCTTTAATTCATTTTTATATTTTGGTAAAGGATGAGGTCAGAGTCTAGGTTCACTTTATTTCATTTCATTTTTTTTTTTTTTTTGCATAAGACTGTACATCTCTAGTACAGTTTTTAGAAAGATTACTCTTTATCCATTAACTTTTCCTTACAAATTTATCAAAAATTAGTTGATTACATTTGTGTAGGTCTGTTTCTGACCTCTGTATTCTTTTCCCTTCATCAGTATATCCATTAGTTTGCCAAAATTATATTGTCTTGACTAGAGTAGCTACTCACTAAGTCTCAAAAAGAGTTTCCCTGGTGGCTCATTGGTAAAGAATTTGCCTGTCAATGCAGAAGATGAAGGTTCAATCCCTGAGTCAGGAAGATACCCTGGACAAGGAAATGGCAACCCACTCCACTGTTCTTGCCTGGGAAATCTCATGGACATGGCAACCTGGAGGGCTACAGTCCATGGGTCACAAAAGAGTCAGACACAACTTATTGACTAAACCTTAGCAATAATATCAAGCAATGTGAGTCTTTGAACTTTGTTCTTCATTATTGTGTTGGATATTTTAGACTATTTGATATTGCATGTACATTTTAAAATCAGTTTATTGATATTCAGAAAAAAAGAGTTCTTGGATTTTGAATGGGAATGCATTAATTTTATAATTTAAGCTAGGAAAAATTGATATCTTAATAACATCAAGTTTTCTAAATCATGTCAGCATGGATTTCAATCTTCTTTGATTTTGTTCAGTTCAGTTTATTTCAGTCACTCAGTTGTGTCCGACTCTTTGCAACCCATGGACTGCAGCACGCTAGGCTTGCCTGTCCATCACCAACTCCTGGAGCTTACCCAAACTCATATCCATCGAGTCAGTGATGCCATCCAACCATCTCATCCTCTGTCATCCCCTTCTCCTCCTGTCTTCAATCTTTGCCAGCATCAGGGTCTTTTCCAAGTAGTTCTTTGCATCAGGTGGCCAAAGGATTGGAGCTTCAGCTTCAGCATCTATCCTTCCAATGAATATTCAGGACTGATTTTCTTTAGGATTGACTGATTTGATCTCCTTGCGGTCTAAGGGACTCTCAAGAGTCTTATCCAACACCACATTTCAAAAGGATTAATTCTTCAGTGCTCAGCTTTCTTTATGGTCCAGCTCTCACATCCATACATGACTACTGGAAAAACCATAGCTTTGGCCAGACTAGACTTTGATTTTGTTAGTATTTTGTAATTTTTTGAATATATTTTGTGTACAAAATACATAAAAATAGATAGTTTTTTATCTTTATTGCAACATAATTCATTTCATATGTGTTGTTCTGTGTTAAGTCACTTCAGTCATGTCTGACTCTTTGTGGCCTTATGGATGATAGCCCACCAGATTCCTTCTTCTATCCATGGGATTCTCCAGGCAAGAATACTGGAGTGGGTTATCATTTCCTCCTCCAATACATGAAAGTGAAAAGTGAAAATGAAATCGCTCAGTCGTGTCTGACTCGTAGTGACCCAATGGACTGCAGCCTACCAGGCTCCTCCATCCATGGGATTTTCCAAGCAAGAATACAGGAGTGGGGCACCATTGCCTTCTCCAAAATATGCCACTAGAGCTAATCAACAAATATTGTTTAGTTACAGGATATAAAATTAATATAAAGAAAACCCTTGCATTCTTACACACTAACAAGAAAAAAACTAGAAGGAGAAATTAAGGAAACAATGCCATTCATCACTGCAACCAAAAGTGTTAGGGGAAGCACACTGACTGAAACCACCCACCCTGGCCAGGCACCACAGTAACCATTTGCATGAGTTGTTTTACGACAGGAGGTCCTGGTAAGGAAAACGGAACTAATAAGCCACCCACCAACTGGAAGAGTTTGGGAAAGGTCAAAAGGAGACACCACATGTCTGACCACCTCCCAGAATCCTTCTCTCTGACATCCATCTTGACTGAACAAGGCGTGCATCACCAGGAAGGACTCTGAGTCAGAATGATTGGCTAAAGATAACCCGGAAATGAACCCCATCATCATAAAACCTGAGACTGTGAGCACATGACAGACCTGTCCTCCTGGGTTCCCTTACTCTACTGCTCTCCACCCGGGCGCCCTTTCCCAATAAAATCTCTTGCTTTGTCAGCACATGTGTCTTCTCAGACAATTCATTTCTGAGTGTTAGACAAGAGCCCAGTTTTGGGCCCTAGAAGGGATCCCCCTTCCTGCAACAAAAAGATAACATATCTAGGAATAAATCTATCTAAAGAGGCAAAAGACCTGTATATAGAAAACAAAAAGACACTGGTGAAAGAAATCAAAGATGACAAGTCTTGGGTTGAAAGAATCAATGTTTTAAAAATGATTATACTACCCAAAGCAATCTACAGATTCACTGAAATCCCTATCAAACTACCAATGATATTTTTCACAGAACTATAGCAAAAAACTCACAATTTGTATGGAAACACAAAGGACACTGAATAGCCAAAACAATCGTGAGAAATAAAAAGGGAACATGAGGAATCAACTTTCCTGGTTTCAGACTATACTGCAAAGCTACAGTCAACAAGACACTATTATATTGGCACAAAAACAGAAATACAGACCAATGGAACAAGATAGAAACTTGAGAGATAAACCTCTGCATCTATGTGAACCTTATCATTGACAAAGGAGACAAGAATATACAATGGAGAAAAGACAGTCTCTTCAATAAATGGTGCTAGGAAAACAGGACAGCTACATGTAAAATAATGAAACTAGAACACTTACTAACATCACACACAAAATAGACTAAAAATGGATTAAAGACTTAAATGTAAAGGCAGAAACTATAAAACTCTTAGAAGAAAAACATAGGCTATACTCTGACATAAATGACATAAATGAAAGCAAGATCCTCTTTGATCCACACTCAGAGTAATGGAAATTAAAACAAAAAATAAACAAATGAGACCTAATTAAACTTAAAAGTTTCTGCACAGCAAAGGAAATAATAAACAAGATTAAAAGAGGAATTAATTGCAAACAAAATAACTGACAAAAGGTTAATCTCCAAAACATATGTAGCTGTTCAATAAACACATGAAAAATGCTCAGAATCACTAATTTTTAGAAAAATGCTAATGAAAACTACAATGAGGCATCACCTTGCACCAGTCAGAATAGCCATTATAAAAAAAATCTACAAACAATAAAAGCTGGAGAGGGTTTGGAGAAAAGGGAGCCCTCCTGCCCTGTTGGTGGGGATGTAAGCTGATGCAACCACTATGGAGAACAGTATGGAGATTACTTTAAAAACTAAGAATAAATCTACCATATGATCCAGCAATCCATAACTGAGCACATACCCTGAGAAAACCAAAATTCTAAATGACATACGTAACCCAATGTTCATTGCAACAATAGCCAGGACATGGAAGTAACCTAGATGTCCATCGACAGATGAATGGATACAGAAGATATAGCACACATATACAATTCAATATTACTCAGTCATAAAAAAGAACAAATTTGGGTCAGTTCCAGTAAGGTGGATGAACTTACAGTTTGTTATACAGAGTGAAGTAAGTCAGAAAGAGAAAAACAAATATCGGACATTAACACACATATATGGAAACTAGAAAAATGGTATTGATAAACTTATTTGCAGGGATGGAATGAGGATGCTGATGTAGAGAATGGATTTGTGGACACAGTAGGGAAAGGAGAGAGTGAGACAAATATAGAAAGCAGCATGGACATTTATACACTATCAGGTAAAGTAGATAGATAGTCAGAAGTTGCTATATAACACAGGGAATCCTTCCTGGTGCTCTATGATGACCTAGAGGGGTGAGATAGGGAAGTTGAGGGAGGCTCAGGAGGGAGGATGTGCACATAATTGTTACTTGTTCATGTTGTTGTATGGCAGAAACTAATATAACATTGAAAAGCAATTTTCCTTCAATTAAAAAACAAACTAAAAAAATAAATAATGCTAGTAATAATAAAAGATCTAATCCCCTGCAAAAAAAAAAAAAAAAAAAAGGCAGAAAACCTAGAGTAATAGTAAATACAATATTGAACAACAACGTTGAAGGATTGACATTAACTGACCTCTTGTAAAACCACAGTAATCAAGACAATACAGTACTGATGAAAGGATATAGATTAATGGAATAGAGTAGAGAGGCCAGAAATAGGTGCAACTAAGTACAGATGGATGATCTTTGATAAAGTAATAAAGGTCACACAGTTGTGCTAGAACAACTGGACATTCAAATGAAAAATAAATTCACAGACAGATCTTACACTTTTCACAAAATTTTACTCAAAATATATCACATATTTAAATGTAAAAGACAATACTACAAAACTCCCAGAAAATCTAGATGACCTTGTGCATGACAGTGAACCAGTATCTTGGTCATTTGATATGAACAGCCAACTCTTTGGTAAAGTCCTTGATACTGGGAAAGATTCAGGGCAGATGGAGAAGTAGGTGTCAAGGGGTTAGATGGGGATGGCATCACTGATGCAATGGACATGAACTTGGGCAAACTTAAGGAGATGGTGGGGAACAGGGAGGCCTGGCGTGCTGCCGTTCATGGGATCAAAGAGTCGGACACGACTGGGCAACTAAAAAACAACAATGACAATAACATTTTAGTTATAACACTGAAGACAAAATCCATGAAAGAAATAATTGATAAGATGGACTCAGTAGAATTTTAAAAAGATACTTCTGCGTTGTGAAATACAGGATCAAGAGATTATGATGATATGCCAAAGTCTTGGTGAAACTATTGAAAAGACACATACGATAAAGAATGATTATCCAAAATTCCACCATAAGGAAAAAAAAAATTAAAAATTAGCCAGAGGCTTTAAAATCTCACTAAAAAAATCTATAGGTAGCAAACAAGCATTAGAACAGATGTTCAACATCATTATATCACCAAGTAAATGTAAATTAAAGCAGTAATGAAATACCTATCAGAATGACCTAATACACACCTTTAGAATGACCAAATCTGGTATGCTAGCACCATTAAATAGTGGCAAGATGTGGAGCAACAAGGATTCTAATTCATTGCTTGTGAAAATGCAAAATGATACAGTCACTTTGGAAGATGATTAAGTGCTTTCTTACAAAACAATACATCCTCTTACAATATGATCCAGCAATTATTTTCTTTGGTATTTACTAGAAGGGAAGATTTTATTTTAAACTTATGTCCACAAAAAACTCTACATATTGATGTTTATAACAGCTTTAAGCATAACAGACTGTCCTTGAAAAACACCAAATGTCCTTCAGTAGGATAATGAATGAATAAATTATGACATACTCAGACAATGCAGTATGTTGTTGTTCTTCAGCTAGCTCCTTTCTGATTAAGCTTTCTTTCCCTAATAGTTTGTTATGGGAACTTTTACCCAGCAAATTCACTCTCTTCACCACTCTGGTTTTAGAGGATTGATGAATTGAACCGTATCTATGTTCCTCCATTTCGTTGTTCAGTCCCTAAGTCTAGCCTAACTCTTTGTGACTCCATGGACTCTAGTACGCCAAGCTTCCCTGTTCTCCATGCTCTCCCAGAGTTTCCTTAAATTCATGTTCATTGAGTTGGTGATGCTATATAACCATCTCATCTTCTGCTACTCCCTTCTCCTTTTGCCTTCAATTTTTCCCAGCATCAGAGTCTTTTCTAATGAGTTTGCCCTTTGCATCATGTGGCCAAAGTACTGGAGCTTCAGCTTCAGCGCTAGTCCTTCCAATGAATATTCAGGGTTGATTTCCTTTAGGATTGACTGGTTTGGTCTCCTTGTCCAAGGGATTCTCAAGAGTCTTCTCCAGTACCACAGCTCAAAAACATCAATTCTTTTTCACTCAACCTTCTTTATGATCAAACTCTCATATTCTTACAAGACTACTGAGAAAGCTATAGCTTTGATAATACATTCCGTTGTCAGCAAAATGATGTCTTTGCTTTTTAAATATGCTGTCTAGGTTTCTCGAAGCTTCCACTCCAAGGAGGAAGCGTCTTTTAACTTCATGGCTGCAGTCACCATCCACAGTGACTTTGGGGCCCAAGAAAATAAAATCTGTCATTGCTTCCACTTTTTCTCCTTCTATTTGTCATGAAGTGAGGACCATAATATCAGTTTTTCTGTTTTTTTTTTAATGTTGAGTTTCATGCCAGTTTTTTCACTCTCTTCTTTCACCCTCATCAACAGGTTCTTTAGTTCCTCTTCACTTTTTTTGCCATTAGAGTGGTATCATCTGCATATCTAAGGTTGCTGACATTTCTCCCAGTAATCTTGATTTCAGCTTGTGACTCATCCAGCCTGTCATTTCACATGATGTACTCTGCAAATAAGTTAAATATGCAGGATGACAATATACAGTCTTATCACACAATTTTCATGATTTGGAACCAGGCCATTGTTCCATGTCTGGTTCTAACTTGCTTCTTGAACTACATACAGGTTTCTCCGAACATAGGTAAACTGGTCTGGTACTTTCATCTCTTAATGAATTTTTCACAGTTTTTTGTGATCTTCACAGTCAAAGATCTTAGAATTGTCAATGAAGCAGAAGTAGATGTTTTTTTGGAGCCTTCTGCTTTCTCCCTGATCCAATGAATGTTGACAGTTTGATCAGTGGTTCCTTTGCCTCTTTGAAACCTACTTTGTACATCTGGGAGTTCTCAGTTCACATACTGCTGAAGCCTAGCTTGAAGGATTTTGATTATAGTCATGCTAGTATGTGAAATAATAGAAACTGTACAGTAGTTTGAACATTATTTGACATTGACTTTTCCTGGGATTGGAATAAATCTGAGCTCTTCCTGTCTGTGACCACTTTTGAGATACCAAATTTGCTGGCAAATTGAGTGTGGTACTTTCACAGCATCATCTTTGGGGATTTGAAATAGCTCAGCTGGAATTCCATCACTCCCACTAGCTTTGTTCATAGTAAAACTTCCTAAGGCCCACTTGACTACACACTTCAGCGTGTCTGGCTCTAGGTGAGTGACCACACCATTGTGGCTATCTGGGTCATAAGACCTTTCTTGTATAGTTCTTCTGTGTATTCTTGCCACCTCTTTTTAATCTCTTCTGCTTCTGTTAGGTCCTTACAATTTCTATTCTTTATCATGCCCATTCTTGCATGAAATGCTCCCTTGATACCTCCAGTTTTCTTGAAAAGATCTCTAGTTTTTACCATATTTTCCCCTCTATTTCTTTGCATTGTTCACTTAAAAAGGTTTTATCTCTCCTTGCTATTCTCTGGAACTCTGCATTCAGTTGGGTATATCTTTCCCTTTTTTCCTTGCCTTTCACATTTCTTCTTTCTTCAGCTATTTGTTAAACCTCCTCAGACAAACACTTTGCTTTCTTGCATTTCTTTACCTTTGAAATGGTTTTGATTACTGCCTTCTGTACACTGTTCTGAACTTCAGCTCATAGTTCAGTCTGTAGTGAATGAACCAATTCAAATAACATTTCTGAAATACTGTAATTATAGGGATGGAAAACAGATTGGTAATTTCAAGGGTATAGGGCTTCAGAAGTAAGAAATGTAGGTGGCTATAAGGTTTTAATGTGGGATAGAACAATTCTTCATCTTGATTGTAGTAGTAACTTCATGCAGCTTTGTATTTAATAAAATGGCATCGAACCATATATACACACACACATGCACATGAACGCATGTGTAACTTGCAAAATTCTGAAAACGGTCTATGGTTTGTATTAACTCAATTCCGTGGCATTGATATTTTACTATTAATTATGAAAGATGCTGACATTGGGAGAAGGTACTTAAAGTGTGCTCAGGACCACCATGTGTGTGTATGTGATACAAAATTTCCTGTAACCCTATAATAATACTAAAACAAAAAAAAACTTAGAAATAATATATTTCTCATAACAGAAGAAAATTTGACAGAAGTATTTTGAAGTGAATTAAAATATGCTTAATCTAGAATTGCTGAATAATTTGATAACATTATAAGTGGAATTTTCCTTTAAGCAGTAACTAAGCTTTTTTAAAATTGCCATAGTATTGAACAAATTTTTTTATTGTATTGTAGAAAACATACTGACAAAATTATTTGGGGATATGGTCGCTCAGGCACAGATACATCTGTTGGCTGTATCAAATATCTTTGTTACTAACCTTTTCCCCTGAAACTGATTTGTGTGTGTGTCTACCTATGTATGTGTATGCATGCATGTATGTGTGTGTGTGTATGTGACTGGCCCAGCTCCTAGAACTGATAGGAATCTTTCCAGTCCCTGTCCATACCTATCAAACCCATCATAGCCTGGCTGACTGGGCTCCACCTCACCTTGTCCTTAAAAATGATTTTTAACTAACACATAATTTTGTTTTAATATTGTTGATTTACTCATTTCCTTTTTTTATACTAATATTTCAATGATTTCTACACTATTTAATATCTATTTGAATTACTTTAAGTATTTATATCTTAGTTGGCACTCTCAAGGTTCATTTTTAAACTTCCTCTAAAACATCTGCTTATTCTTCAGTGACTAAGCTAAAGACCTTGATGTGTAGATCACAACAAACTGGAAAATTCTTCAAGAGATGGGAATGCCAGACCACCTTACCTGCCTCTTGAGAAACCTGTTTGCAGTATAAGAAGCAACTGTTAGAATCAGACATGGAACTACAGACTGGTTCAAAATTGGGAGAAAGGCATACGTCAAGGCTGTATGTGTATTGTCACCCTGCTTATTTAACTTATAGGCAGAGAACATCATGTGAAATGCTGGACTGGATGACTCAAAAGTGGGTACCAAGGTTGCTGGGGGAAATAGCAATATCCTTAGATATGCAGATGATACAACTTTAATGGCAGAAAGTGAAGAGGAACTAAAGATTGAGAAAACTAAGATCAAGGCATCCAGTCTCATTATTTCAAGGCAAATAGATGGGGAAAAAGTGGAAACAGTGATATATCTCAACTTCTTGGGCTCCAAAATCACTTGGGCTGCAGATGGTGACTGCAGCCAAAAAATTAAAAGATGCTCCTTGGAAGAAAAGCTATGACAAACCTAGACAGCCTAGTAAAAAGCAGAGAGTTTGCTGACAAAGGTCTGTATAGTCAAAGCTATGGTTTTTCCAGTGGTCATATACGGATGTGAGAGTTGGACTATAAAGAAGGTTGAGCACTGAAGAATGTGGTTGCTTTCAAACTGTGGGGCTGGAAAAGACTCTTGATAGTCTCTTGGACAGCTAGGAGATCAAACCAGTCCATCCTAAAGGAAATCAACCCTGACTATTCATTGGAAGGACTGATGCTGAAGCTGAAGCTCCAATACTTTGGCCACCTGATGGGAAGGATCAACTCATGGGAAAAGGCCCTGCTGCAAGAGGGCAACTGAGGATGAGATGGTTAGATGCTATCACTGACTCAATGGACATGAGTTTGAGGAAACTCAGGGAAATAGTGAAGGACAAGGAAACCTGATGTTCTGCAGTTCATGGGGTCACAAAGAGTCAGACACGACTTAGCAACTGAACAACAAAGAAAGGATTATTTACCATTCACATTCACATTGCTTTATTTAGAAGGTTATAGTAAATGTATCTATAAAAGTTGAAATGGGATTAACAGTCAATTGCATATTAGAGATACTTTGCATTGATGTTTTCATTTTTTAAAAAAAATATTTGGACTCTAATGTGAATTAAAAACTCTGAGTATTAAGAAAGACATTTTCATTCTGAAAATGAAATCATGAGAATGTACTTCATTTTATCTTTTCTGTTGTACTGAATTATTTAGTGACAGTTACATGAGACTCTAATGTCCTTCATATATGCTCACTTTATCATCACCTAACCCTATTATCCAGGAATATCTTATATAAAAGAAAATGGGACAAGTAGCATAGTGACTTGTTCAATATAAGTGACCAAAAGATGAGGAAAAATCTCTTTAAGGAAAAAAAAAAAACATTGTTTAGTGTTTTCTGTGTGTGAGATAGTTTGATGAGTAGAGATGCAGTAGTGGCATACAAAACAAATAAAACTTTGTGCACATTGAACTTACATTCTAAGAAAGTATTTTTTTTTTTTTCTTTTTTGACTCAAGGTAGTGTGAGCCTTTTTCCTTAGTAATATAAGTAGTTTCGATACTTAACCTGTTCTCCAAATAAATTAAGGACTCTGGGTGATACTGAACTGGAAAAATTAACCATAGTTTTATAAGAGAAAGATAAATATTCTTTTCTGATTTAGAGTCAATAGCACAACATTCCTTCCATTCAAGGTCTTTGCCTTATCACATGTCACAAATTCTCTTTCTCAAAAAAGTCACAGAATATCTCTTTCCTTCAAAATGTAAGTACCCATAGTGGCTTTGAATCCATAATTTGAGCCTGCACTTTTCAAGTCAGCCCTGGGCTGACCAAGTTGTGGACCTTCAGCATTCAGCACCATGGCCAGAGCACAAAGTAGGAAAAAACTAAAGTCTCGGGGAACTATACACAGGGGTCTACAAGCAACAAAGAAAGTATTACTTTCTTCTACTTAATGACAAGCTCCTGAAATGCAAAATGTGACATACATTATATAAATGTAACTGTGTAATACCAGGGCCTCCATAACTAAACAGATCCTTATCTGGCAAATTTCCCTTCAGTTTCTTCTGATATATACAATTGTTCTTACTGTTTACTTGTAAAAACAAAAGAAATATGTTTGCTTGTCTCCTGTCCGCACCCCTCGTTCCCCTCCCCCCTGCCCCCGCCAGCCAAGATACCTCTGCAGAAGGATTAAGAGATTATCCTATTTTTTGTCTGATGACTATCTACAGTTCCTATTTTCCAAGGTAGACTTTTTGACCAATTAGAGAAAGTCATCTTTCCAGTTTATGTATGCCAATGTAATAAAGACAGACATAAATTAGTTGATATAAAACAAGTGCTGATTTAAGTGTGGAGATTTCTTAAAAAACTGGAAATAGAACTGCCATATGACCCAGTAATCCCACTTCTGGGCATACACACTGAGGAAACCAGATCTGAAAGAGACACGTGCACCCCAATGTTCATCACAGCACTGTTTATAATAGCCAGGACATGGGAGCAACCTAGATGCCCATCAGCAGATGAATGGATAAGGAAGCTGTGGTACATATACACCATGGAATATTACTCAGCCATTAAAAAGAATTCATTTGAATCAGTTCTAATGAGATGGATGAAACTGGAGCCCATTATACAGAATGAAGTAAGCCAGAAAGATAAAGAACATTACAGCATACTAACACATATATATGGAATTTAGAAAGATGGTAACGATAACCCTATATGCAAAACAGAAAAAGAGACACAGAAGTACAGAACAGACTTTTGAACTCTGTGGGAGAAGGTGAGGGTGGGATGTTTCAAAAGAACAGCATGTATATTATCTATGGTGAAACAGATCACCAGCCCAGGTGGGATGCATGAGTCAAGTGCTTGGGCCTGGTGGGCTGGGAAGATCCAGAGGAGTTGGGTGGAGAGGGAGGTGGGAGGGGGGATCGGGATGGGGAATACGTGTAACTCTATGACTGATTCATATCAATGTATGACAAAACCCACTGAAAAAAAAAAAAAGAAAAGAAAGAAATAAAGACCAAAAAATAAAAAAAGAAAAAAAGAAAATGAAAAAAAAGAAAAAAAAGTGCTGATTTAGTAATTCAATAGTTAAGTATGTTTCTCAAACGGGTCATTCGTTTCTTTACTTTAAAATTGCATCTATCACCAAACACAAGTTCATGTGCCTGACGAACAGTAAGGCCAAACAAACCAAAATGCTGGTTTGTAGCAGAGAAAGGTTTATTGCAGAACCATGAAAGGAGACGCATGCCTAAATAAATCCTGAACTCCTTGAAGGTTTTCAGCAAATCACTTTTAAAGGCAAACTAAGGGGGGGCATAGTTAGTTGTTTCAAACTTCTTAGTGTCAGATTCTTTTGTTATTGCAACTGTCCAAGTAGGTCAGGTCATGATGTTCTTATAAGCCTGGAACAAGTCAAATGTTATTCTCTGTTCTTCAACTTTTTAACCTAATATGAATGAACTGTTAAAGGTTAGAACCCTGAGAATAGGCTATCCTGTATATTATGCTGTAGGCAGCATTTTTCTTTTCTTTTCTTTTTTACAAAAGTTACAGAGCCAGCCTGACTAAACACAGGCAACAGAGCACAAAGATTAAAATAAAAGGAAGAGATCTCATATGGAAGCATATTTGTTATTCCCTACTATATCTATTTTTCAAATACTGCGTATAATATTAAATCTTGGCAGCAGAAGAGTCTGTAAGACATGAACTAGATTAAAATTGGTATAAATGTTGATTAGTTTTCACTGCCAACCTTTCTTCTTCTGAAGTCATGGCTAGTCTCTTCCTTTAGGAGAATCTCTCTTTTTTGCCCTTCTGTTAATGTGATTCATATAGGACTCAGCTTCCTGGTCATTTCTGGAGAGGGCATGTGATCCAGACCTGGCCAGTGAGACTCACATTGATAGGCAGAAAAAGACATATGGTCTGAGTTGGGCCAATCCACATAGATGTCATGGCTTTTGAAGTATATCTTGGGGAAGGATTTTTTTTTTTTTTTTTAACTTCAAAGACTATGGGCACAAAGAATAAAGTCATATTGACAATTCTGGGTTTTTCTACTGCATAGGGTAGGGTTGAAGAAAAGGGAAGGAAATGAGAGTTCAGATCTGCTTAATTAAGTTCTAATCAAATGGTTCATTACAATCAATTTACTCCTTGATGTTTTAGTTATTTAGACTAATAAATTTTCTGTTTGGATTGAATTTAAGAGAGTTTTCCTTTCCCTAAAATAGAAAGATTCTCAGCTGATAGAAATCCACCCCACCTATATTAAAATTCAGAAAAGGAGGACCATGAAAGTGAAAATGTTTGTCACAATTCCATAGCTAATTATTTACCATAGCAAAATTGGAACTAATACTGCCTTGCAATGTTCAGGGCACTTTTATATCATAGAGAGGGGTTGAGCCAGGTAGACATTTCTGCACATGATTGCATGACAGTATGACTCTGTCCATGAAAGACTGGTCCAGTTCCAGCAAATTGTGCCATCAATTTAATAAAGTAATTAGTATAATTCGTACATGTGTACAGGGAAGGATAAAACTGACTCCACTTTGACCCTATTTTTTTAAACTTTTTTCTCTGTTGTCTGTACTTAGTCATGCTGGTTCTGTTCTTCACCTTTGTAAAAAATGTCACCAGTAGCCTGAAAAGTACATGACAGCTCATTCTCAAGGTTTTGCCTCTCAGGCTTTACCTTTAAGGATAGAACACTTTTCTTTTATATAGAGATAAAAGGTTATAGAATGAAAATAGCATTTGTCTTGCTGAAGGTTTACAGAAACATTATGACCAGATCTACATGGGAATCGGCAAGAGCAAAGGATTCATCCTCTCCAGAATCTGGGCAACACTGAAAAGTTTGCACCAGTCAGTCACAGCCCTTCCACTTTTAGTATAAAGTAAACTTGAATTCTGATTCGAGGAAGATGGTTCTTTAGGACACTAGTCTGCTATCTTCTTAGTGTGCTGGCTTTTCAAATAAAATCACTATCCCTTGCCTCGATAACTTGTCTCTCAAATTATTTGCCTGTCATGCAGTGAGCAATATGAGCTTGAACTCAGTAACACATCTATTCAGTGCAATCAATTCTTGATGAGTGCAGGAGAAGAAGGGGACGGCAGAGGATAAGATGATTGGATGGCATCACTGACTCAATTAACATGGGTTTGGATGGACTCCGGGAGTTGGTGGTGGACAGGGAGGCCTGCCATGCTGCAGTTCATGGGGTCACAACGAGTCAGACACGACTGAGCAATTGAACTGAACTCAACTGAACTGTGATTGCTCAGCCACTGAACGTGAGATTATGAATTATCTTTGAATTTGTTGTTGCTGTGTTTGTTTCAGAGTCAATGGCTAAAAGAAGGGAAAATATTGAACTAAATTTTTTGAGGCATCTTGTTGGTATGAGAACGAGTTTAGTTATTTCTGTTCTATTTATTGACCTGAAGAAGAGTTCTTTACTTATGCTTGATATTTAGCAGGGCTGTGATCAAAGAAAATGCTTCCCTTGCCTTAAGATGACTCATATCATCTATCTTACCTGGCGTTTTCTATCTCATCTTTTTCTTCCAGTACCATAAAAACCATACACCTCATGGGACCCTGGGAAACTGAGGAAAATAAAGTGTATTGGCATTCATTTTGTGTCCTACTTTGCCACTTACATTCTTCTATGGTTTTTATCCAACAAAAACAACAACAAATTCAAAGATAAATCAGAATCTCATGTTCAGTGGTTAAGCAATCACAATTCAGTTTAGTTCAGTTCAATTGCTCCGTCGTGTCTGACTCTTTGCGACCTCATAAAGTACAGCATTCCAGGTCTCCCTGTCCATCACCAACTGCCGGAGTCCATCCAAACCCATACTCATTGAGTCGGTGATGCCATCCAACCATCTTATCCTCTGTCGTCCCCTTCTCCTCCTGCACTCAATCTTTCCAGGAACAGGGTCTTCTCCAATGAGTCAGCTCTTTGCATCAGGTGGCCAAAGTATTGGAGTTTCAGCTTCAACATCAGTCATTCCAATGAATATCTGGGACTGACCTCCTTTAGGATGGACTGGTTGGATCTCCTTGCAGTCCAAGGGACTCTCAAGAGTCTTCTCCAACACCACAGTTCAAAAACATCAATTTTTTGGTGCTCAGATTTCTTTATAGTCCAACTTTCACATCCATACATGACTACTGGAAGAACTATAGCCTTGACTAAACAGACCTTTGTTGACAAAGCAATGTCTCTGTTTTTTATTTTTTTATTTTTATTTTTTTCATTTAATTTTATTAGTTGGAGGCCAACCATTTCACAACATTGCAGTGGGTTTTGTCATACATTGACATGAATCAGCCATGGAGTTACATGTATTCCCCATCCCGATCCCCCCTCCCACCTCCCTCTCCACGCGATTCCTCTGGGTCATCCCAGTGCACCAGGTCCGGGCACTTGTCTCATGCATCCCACCTGGGCTGGTGATCTGTTTCACTATAGATAATGTTCATGCTGTTCTCTCAAAATATCCCACCCTCGCCTTCTCCGACAGAGTTCAAAAGTCTGTTCTGTACATCTATGTCTCTTTTTCTGTTTTGCATATAGGGTTATCATTACCATCTTTCTAAATTCCATATATATGTGTTAGTATGTTGTAATGTTCTTTATCTTTCTGGCTTACTTCACTCTGTATAATGGGCTCCAGTTTCATCCATCTCATTAGAACTGATTCAAATGAATTCTTTTTAACGGCTGAGTAATATTCCATGGTGTATATGTACCACAGCTTCTTTATCCATTCGTCTGCTGATGGGCATCTAGGTTGCTCCCATGTCCTGGCTATTATAAACAGTGCTGCGATGAACATTAGGGTGCACGTGTCTCTTTCAGATCTGGTTTCCTCAGTGTGTATGCCCAGAAGTGGTATTGCTGGGTCATATGGCAGTTCTATTTCCAGTTTTTTAAGAAATCTCCACACTGTTCTCCATAGTGGCTGTACTAGTTTGCATTCCCACCAAGAGGAATGTGTAAGAGGGTTCCCTTTTCTCCACACCATCTCCAGCATTTATTGCTTGTAGACTTTTGGATAGCAGCTATTCTGACTGGCGTGTAATGGTACCTCATTTTGTTTTTTATTTGCATTTCTCTGATAATGAGTGATGTTGAGCATCTTTTCATGTGTTTGTTAGCCATCTGTATGTCTTCTTTGGAGAAATGTCTGTTTAGTTCTTTGGCCCATTTTTTGATTGGGTCATTTATTTTTCTGGAATTGAGCTTCAGGAGTTGCTTGTATATTTTTGAGATTAGTCCTTTGTCTGTTACTTCATTTGCTATTATTTTCTCCCAATCTGAGGGCTGTCTTTTCACCTTACTTATAGTTTCCTTTGTTGTGCAGAAGCTTTTTAGTTTCATTAGGTCCCATTTGTTTATTTTTGCTTTTATTTACAATATTCTGGGAGGTGGATCATAGAGGATCCTGCTGTGATTCATGTCGGAGAGTGTTTTGCCTATGTTCTCCTCTAGGAGTTTAATAGTTTCTGGTCTTACATTTAGATATTTAATCCATTTTGAGTTTATTTTTGTGTATGGTGTTAGAAAGTGTTCTAGTTTCATTCTTTTACAAGTGGTTGACCAGTTTTGCCAGCACCACTTGTTAAAGAGGTTGTCTTTTTTCGATTGTATATCCTTGCCTGCTTTGTCGAAGATAAGGTGTCCATAGGTTCGTGGATTTATCTCTGGGCTTTCTATTCTGTTCATTGATCTGTATTTCTGTCTTTGTGCCAGTACCATACTGTCTTGATGACTGTGGCTTTGTAGTAGAGCCTGAAGTCAGGCAGGTTGATTCCTCCATTCCTTAGGTAGATATACCCCTAAGTATTTTATTCTTTTTGTTGCAATGGTGAATGGTATTGTTTCCTTAATTTCTCTTTCTGTTTTCTCATTGTCAGTGTATAGGAATGCAAGGGATTTCTGTGTGTTAATTTTATATCCTGCAACTTTACTATATTCATTGATTAGCTCTAGCAATGTCTCTGTTTTTTAATTTGCTGTCTAGGTTGGTCGTAACTTTCCTTCCAAGGAGTAAGCATCTTTTAATTTCATGGCTACTGTCACCATCTGCAGTGACTTTGGAGCCCATAAAAATAAAGTCAGCCACTCTTTCCCCGTCAATTTGCCATGAAGTTATGGGACCACATGTCACGATCTTAGTTTTCTGAATGTTGAGCTTTAAGCCAGCTTTTTCACTCTCTTCTTTCACTTTCATCAAGAAGCTCTCTAGTTCTTCTTCACTTTTTGCCATAAGGGTGGTGTCATCTGTGTAGCTGAGGTTATTGATATTTCTCCTGGCAATCTTGATTTCAGCTTGTGTTTCCTCCAGCCCAGCATTTCTCATGATGTACTGTGCATACAAATTAAATAAGCAGGGTGACAGTATACAGCCTTGATGTAATCTCCCTTTTCCTATCTGGAACCAGTCTGTTGTTGAATGTCCAGTTCTAACTGTTGCTTCCTGACCTGCATACAGGTTTCTCAACAGGCAGGCCAGGTGGTCTTGTAGTCCCATCTCTTTCAGAATTTTCCACAGTTTATCGTGATCCACACAGTCAAAGGCTTTGGCATAGTCAATAAAGCAGAAATAGATGTTTTTCTGGAACTTTCTTGTTTTTTCGATGATCCAGCAGATGTTGGCAATTTGATCTCTGGTTCCTCTGCCTTTTCTAAAACCAACTTGAACATCTGGAAGTTCATGGTTCATGTATTGCTGAAGCATGGCTTGGAAAATTTTAAGCATCGCTTTACTTGTGTGTTATATGAGTGTAATTGTGCGGTAGTTTGAGCATTCTTTGGCATTGCCTTTCTTTGGGATTAGAATGAAAACGGACCTTTTCCAATCCTGTGACCACTGCTGACTTTTCCAATTTGCTGGCTTATTGAGTGCAGCACTTTCTCAGCATCATCTTTCAGGATTTGAAATAGCTCATCTGAAATTCCATCACCTCCACTAGCTTTGTTCGTAGTGATGCTTCCTAAGGTTCACTTGACTTCACATTCCAGGATGTCTGGCTCCAGGTGAGTGATCACACCATGGTGATTATCTGGGTCATGAAGATCTTTTTTGTACAGTTCTTCTGTGTTTTCTTGCCACCTCTTCTTAATATCTTCTGCTTCTGTTAGGTTCATATACCATTTCTGTCCTTTTTTGAGCCCACCTTTACATGAACTGTTCCCTTGGTATCTTTAATTTTCTTGAGGAGATCTCTAGTCTTTCCCTTTCTATTATTTTCCTCTGTTTGCATTGATTGCTGAGGAAGGCTTTCTTATCTTTCCTTGCTATTCTTTGGGACTCTTCATTCAAATGGGAATATCTTTCCTTTTCTTCTTTGCTTTTCACTTCCGTTTTTTCACAGCTATTTGTAAGTCCTCCTCAGACAGCCATTTTGGTTTTTTTGCATTTCTTTTCCTTGAGGATGGTCTTGATTCCTGTCTCCTGTACAATGTCACGAACCTCTGTCCATAGTTCATCAGGGACTTTGTCTATCAGATCTAGTCCCTTAAATCTATTTCTCACTTCCACTGTATAGTCATAAGGGATTTGATTTAGGTCATACCTGAATAGTCTAGTGGTTTTATCCACTTTCTTCAATTTCAGTCTGAATTTGGCAATAAGTTTATGGTCTGAGCCACAGTCAGCTCCAGGTCTTGTTTTTGCTGACTGTATAGAGCTTCTCCATCTTTGGCTGCAAAGAATATAATCAATCTGATTTCGGTGTTGACCACCTGTTGACACAGGTGATGTCTGTGTGTATAGTGTTCTCTTGTGTTGTTAGAAGAGGGTATTTGCTATGACCAGTGTGTTCTCTTGGCAGAACTCTATTAGCCTTTGCCCTGTTTCATTCTGTACTCCAAGACCAAATTTACCTGTTACTCCGGGTGTTTCTTGACTTCCTATTTTTGCTTTACAGTCCCCTATAATGAAAAGGACATCTTTTTTGGGTGTTAGTTCTAGAAGGTCTTGTGAGTCTTTGAAGAACTGTTCAAATTCAGCTTCTTCAGTGTTACTGGTTAAGGCAAAGACTTGGCAATCACAGTACTTTTCAAATAATAACTTCTTTTAAATTGATCAGATATAGACACTAATAGCTGACACTTTTAAAAAATAATTTTTATTTAATTTATTGCTGTACTGGGTCTTTGTTGCTGCATGGACTTTTCTCTTGTTGTGTCGAGTGGGGGCTACTCTTTAGTTGCTGTGTGTGGGCTTCTTATTGCAGTGGCTTCTCTTATGTGGAGCACAGACTTTAGGGTGTGCAGGCTTCAGTAGTTGTGGCTGCTACACTATAGACCTTGGACTCAGTAGTTGTGACACAGAGGCTTTGTTGTTCCTCCTCACGTGGGATCTTCTTGGGCCAGGAATTGAACCCAGGTCTCCTGAATTGGCAGGTAGATTCTTTACCACTGAGCCACTAGGAGAGCCCTGATTTGTCTTTATTGCACAGAATGTCCCACCCTGATCATAGCTGATCTTAGAGCATAGTGCTCTAAGCAGTGTCCCACTCCAGCTCATATCCTCCTTGGCAGTGAACTGCAAGGAGGAGAGCCTGACACCTACCTCCAGATGGACAATTTTGCTTCCTTTTAATTTTACCTTCTGAAGAGAGGATATGGATTGTAGCTTCAACTGAAATTATGGTTGTATTAGACACATTCCTAAGGACAGTATTTTGTACAAAGTTGGTGGTTAATAAGTACCTTCTGTTGGATTGTTAAAATAGAATATTAAGAAAGCAAAATAAGAAAAGCAAAAAAACAAAAACATGACCTTTAGATAAAGAATACATGGGTTTGAAATCTTGACTTACCACTTGGACAAGGCAGTGCATCTGTGACTGTTATTTTAGCATTGTGTGTGTGCTCAGTTGCTCAGTCACGTTCAATTCTTTGTAACCCCACGAACTTAGCTCATCAGGCTCCTCTGTACATGAAATTTTCCAGGCAAGAATACTGGAATGGATTGCTATTTCCTAATCCAGGGGGTCTTCCCAACCCAGGGATCAAATCTTTATCTCCTGAGTCTCCTGCATTGGCAGGTGGATTCTTTACCAGTCAGCCACCTGGGAAGCCCCTTCTAACATAAAAAAAATTCTCACCTCAAAAGGTTTTTAATAACAGTGGTTCATTAGCTTTATTGCCTATGAAGCACCTGGAGCTCTTGTAAGTTCAAATTTAATAAATCTGACTACACTCTAAAGGCAAAAGTTTAGAGGCTAATGTGATATGGTATGTGAAAACTACTAAGAATTACTATTCTTGTTCTTTGACCATTTTGAAAAACAGCTTGTTTGTTTTGTTATAGAATGGATGAAAGAATGAATAAATTATGATATATGTACATATGCTTATATGATGAAATATTATTCAGTCTTAAACAAAGAGATTCTGCCTTGTGACAACCTTGGATGAGGCTGAAGGACATTATGTTCACTCAAATAAGCCAGATCCAGAAGGAAAAAACACTTTATGATCCCACTTATAAAGGAAATCTAAATAAGTCAAATACATGAAGCAGAGAGTAGGGCAATACTTATGAGGGGTTGGATAAACAGGTTAATATTGGTCAAAAGGTGTGCATGCACACTAAGTTGCTTCAGTTGTGTCTGACTCTGCAACCCTATAGACTCTCACCAGGCTTGTCTGTCCCAAGGATTCTTGATTCATGCCCTTGAAAGGTTACTGCTGTGAGCTGTGTGTTATGCTGGGATTTGTGACCTCTGGAGGAGAGGATTTCAGTCCAGGATCAGAGACGAAGTTTGACTATTTGGAGTTTTTGTGTAGCAAAGTTTTTTTTTAAGTATAATAGAGATAGGGAAATCTTCTGACAGAGACATCAAAAGGGGACAGAAATAGTGCCCCTTGGCTAGTTTTCAGGAAGGTGTTTTATGTCTATTAAAAAGCTGTTAATCAGATAAGAAAGGCAACTCAAGGTTGAGGGAGTTTCACCAGTCACCCTCCCACAATACGCACTTTTGAGGTAGGATGGCTCGAGGTGTGTCATCACCCGGCTATAAAACAATTGACAGGAACACTGGTTTGTTGAGCCATTATCAGCCCAAGGCTTGAGAAAAGAAAAACCTAGGTCTAGGTGGAATCATTTTGAAGAAAGGCAGATTCCAAAGCAAATACATAGTTTCATCAACATACCTTAAGAAAAATATTTCCATAAGAAAATCACTTTGGTTAGCTCAGAACCAGGTGTTGTCAGCACAGAATTAAAAGAAGCCTCTTTTAATTTTGTGTAGAGAAGGAAAATAATATCTGCCACTTGCAGTTAATTTCCTTCTGCCACGTGGGGACCCTGGTCTTCCTACCTGTTACCTTCTCACCTTCCTCCAGGGGATCTTCCCAACCCAGGGATCAAAGTTATGTCACCTGCAACTTGTACTTTGCAGGTGGATACTTTACCACTGAACCACCAGACAAGTCCTGGTCAAAAGGTACAATGGTGTAATTATTTAGGATGAATATATCTAGAGATCAAATGTACAGCCTGATGACTCTAGTTAATAATACTGTATTGAACACTGGAAACTTTCTGAGATTTCAGGTACTCTGATCATGTATACAAAATGCATGGTGACTGAGAAGATGATATGCTAATTAGCTTGACTTTATCAAATCATCATTTTATGGAATAACTTCCTCTGTTTTATTTTTCCTCTTTCTTTCTTTTTATGAAACTACTTTCTGCCTAAATTCTATTTCTTTGCTTTTCTTCTTTCTGGATGAATAGTGAAATAGAAAGTTGAACTCATGAGTCAGAAGTTGCTTAAGGAATGTAGTGCAGGGGCATTAAACACTGCTGCCTATAGAAGAGTATATGTCTTAATGGCCCAAAAGCTTTTCAGTATCTCTGAGCCACTAACTTCAAGTGTAAACAAGTCACAGAGTACTAGAACAGTCAACGTTTCATGACCCCTAGTTGACAGCTTTCAGAAAGCAAGAACTTTGAGAAGTGATTTAAAGCGGATACATGTTCAGGAGTTGGTGGACAGTGTCCTTAAGATAAGAGTGGGGGAAAGTATAGAGAATGTGGTATACTTCTTTGCCTTAGTCCTGAATCTGGATGTGGCATACGTACTGCGTTGCAAAGCCCCATTCATGTCTGGGTGCTGCTCAGTTACAAACCATTGTCCTTCAGAGAGCAAATCTGAGCTGTTCTTAATAGTATTGGGTGTACCTGTAAGCACACACTGTAACAAGTGGTTAAGATTTCCGTCATCAAATCATAAGAAGTACTGTGTGTTGATTCCTCAAATACACTTCTATTTCAGATCTCCTTGACATAGCTGTGTTTTCAAAGTAGCTAGAAAGAGAAACCAATCAACACAGAAAATTACCTGACAATCATAATCATTCCAAGCTTCCTTTCTCATGCAGGTATTTACACTGACTGAGAGCAATGGATACATACCTGTATATATATAAATAAGAGGGCAATGTACAGAGACACAGGTTTTCTTTAAGACAACTGTGACAACCAGGTTATAAACTCACCACTTTATAACAACTACATAAAAGGAAAAAATTGCAAATTTAGTTTGACAATATAATAAAGGATTTAAAATATTTCTACCTGACTGTTAGCTGGCAAAGAGTAAGAAAAGTTCAAATATAACTTGTACTATACTGATTGGTGGCTTCCCTGGTGGCTCAGTGATAAAGAATCCATCTGCCAATGCAAGAGACATGCTGTGATGTCTATGTTGAGAATACCCCTGAAGAAGGAAATGGCAAACCAATTCAGTATTCTTGCCTAGGAAATCCCATGGACAGAGGAACCTGCTGGGCTACAGTCTTTGGGGTCGAAAAAGATTCAGACATGACTCAATGACTAAACAATAACAACAACAACATACTGATTGGTTTATGATAGGTTTTCAATTTGAGTTTAGTGAACTAAATTGAATTAGGAAGGATAAAGGAAGAAGAAACTGAAGAAGAAATTGTCTTTTTGGCTGAATGACACATTAAATTGAACACAGTCATTTCAAAAATTCTTATAAACAATATACAAATAACTATTTATGTCAGTATAAGAGCATTCTATCAATAATGACTCAGGGAACATTTCCACATAGCATAAAAGCTAGAAATTTTGAAATGTTAATAAAACAGATTTCCATAGAAAACGATATATTTTTATTATTCTTTATTTTCCATCATGATTAATTTTGATTTTATCATTGCTCCTACTATCCTCAAGTACAGATTTCAATGCATTTACTAAGTAAATATTTCATTCACCTCTGAATGACTTATATATGATGGCATAAAATGTAAGACTCAACAACTTTTCTAAAGAAATAACTTTTCTAAAATAAGGATGCCTGTCATTTCAGATAACTTGCACTGATTCCCGTAACAGAGTCTCTTCCAACCACTACAGAAGTGACATTGCTGATTGCAAACGGAGTATGCTGGGTGAGCATTTACACATTTGTCACTTCTACTTGATTCTCCACAAATCTAAATCCAGCCACCTGAAATTTTTCTGTTCTTGCAAGTAATTTTAGAGAAATATACAATTTTTAGTCTAGAAGTGGTAATTATTTGTTCCCTGTGGATTGCATGGGGACGTTTTTCCCTCATGAACTTGGTTATCTTATTACTGTGAGATGCTTATTTTACCTGGAAAATTCTTGTTGGGAATTCTTTGAGTCCTAGCTGGAGAGTGCATTTCTTCAGAGGGCCTACATTTACTTCTGCCAGGTGTCTGGCCAGTCATTGGCTGAAGTATTGTGGATTGCCCAGAGGATGTAAATTTGTTTGCAAAACCATGGAGCCCACACACTGAAATTCCTCAGGGGTACTTCCTCTGTTTCTCCACTCAGAGTCATTGTGAATTTCTGGAGTTGATGGGAGTGGAGTTGATCTTGAGATAGATTTATTTCTGCCTTCCTCTTACCTTAAGGGCATAGGTAATTCTTTCAGTTCCCAAATTTAAAGCTGTTATAAGACTCCTCACCTTTGGGCTTTCACTCTTGTTTCATGGTCCCCAGTAGGTAATGAGAAACAAATATTAAGTTACCCAGATTTGGTTTTTACATTGAGGCAAAACTTAGAGAGTACTCTTATATTTCTGACATTTAACTCGACTGTAAGCATACTAAATTATCAATTCTATTTTATCCCAAGTGTTAGTTGACTTGTAGGAAGTGTGGTCTGAATAAGCTTCCCTACTATAATTCTGGAAATAAAAATCTATAGAATTTTTTATTAAATAGTATAAATATAAAATAACTGTACACAGAAAGAAAACCATATGTTTTTATAGGCATCTAAGGACCCCACGTACAAGGCAAGAGAAACCCAAGTAAGACGGTAAGTGTTGCGAGAGGGCATCAGAGGGCAGACACACTAAAACCATAATCACAGAAAACTAGCCAACTTGATCACAGGACCACAGTCTTGTCTAACTCAATGAAACTAAGCCATGCTGTGTGGGGCCACCCAAGATGTGGGTCATGGTGGAGAGGTCCGACAGAATATGGTCCACTGGAGAAGGGAATGGCAAACCACTTCAGTATTCTTGCTTTGAGAAACCCATGAACAGTATGAGAAGGCAAAATGATAGGATACTGAAAGAGAAACTCCCCAGGTCAGTAGGTGCCCAATATGCTACTGGAGATCAGTGGAGAAATAATTCCAGAAAAAAATGAAGGGATGGAGCCAAAGTAAAAACAATACCCAGTTGTGGATGCGACTGGTGATAGAAGCAAGGTCTGATGCTGTAAAGAGCAATATTGCATAGGAACCTGGAATGTTAGGTCCATGAATCAAGGCAAATTGGAAGTGGTCAAACAGGAGGTGACAAGAGTGAATGTTGACATTCTAGGAACCAGTGAACTAAAATGGACTAGAATGGGTGAATTTAACTCAGATGACCATTATATCTACTACTGTGGGCAGGAATCCCTTAGAAGAAATGGAGTAGCCATCATAGTCAACAAAAGAGTCCAAAATGCAGTACTTGGATGCAGTCTCAAAAATAACAGAATGTATGACAAAACCCTCTGAAAAAAAAAAAAAGAAAAAAAAAAAGAAAAAAAAAATAACAGAATGATCTCTGTTCGTTTCCAAGGCAAACCATTCAATATCACGGTAATCCAAGCCTATGCCCCAACAAGTAATGCTGAAGAAGCCAAAATTGAAAGGTTCTATGAAGACCTACAAGACCTTTCAGAACTAACACCTAAAAAAGATGTCCTGTTCATTATAGGGGACTAGAATGCTAAAGTAGGAAGTCAAGAAACACCTGGAGTAACAGGCAAATTTGGCCTTGGAGTACAGAATGAAGCAGGGCAAAGGGTAATAGAGTTCTGCCAAGAGAACACTCTGGTCATAGCAAACACCCTCTTCCAACAACACAAGAGAAGACTCTACACATGGACATCACCAGATGGTCAACACCGAAATCAGATTGATTATATTCTTTGCAGCCAAAGATGGAGAAGCTCTATACAGTCAGCAAAAACAAGACCTGGAGCTGACTGTGGCTCAGATCATGAACTCATTATTGCCAAATTCAGACTTAAACTGAAGAGAGTAGGGATAACCACTAGACCATTCAGGTATGATCTAAATCAAATCCCTTATGACTATACAGTGGAAGTGAGAAATAGATTTAAGGGACTAGATCTGATAGACAGAGTGCCTGATGAACTATGGACAGAGGTTCATGACATTGTACAGGAGACAGGGATCAAGACCATCCCCATGGAAAAGAAATGCAAAAAGGCAAAATGGTTGTCTGAGGAGGCCTTACAAATAGCTGTGAAAAGAAAAGCAAAAAGCAAAGGAGAAAAGGAAAGATATACCCATTTGAATGCAGTGTTCCAAAGAAGAGCCAGGAGAGATAAGAAAGGCTTCCTCAGTGATCAATGCAAAAAAATAGAAGAAAACAACAGAATGGGAATGACTAGAGATCTCTTTAAGAAAATTAGAGATACCAAGGGAACATTTTATGCAAAAATGGGCTCAATAAAGGACAGAAATGGTATGGACCTAACAGAAACAGAATATATTCAGAAGAGGTGGCAAGAATACACAGAAGAACTGTACAAAAAAGATCTTCATGACCCAGATAATCACAATGGTGTGATCACTCACCTGGAGTCAGACATCCTGGAAGGTGAAGTCAAGTGGGCCTTAGAAAGTATCACTACAAACAAAGCTAGGGATGTGATGGAATTCCAGTTGAGCTATTTCAAATCCTGAAAGATGATGCTGTGAAAGTGTTGCACTCAATATGCCAGCAAATTTGGAAAACTCAGCAGTGGCCACAGGACTGGAAAATGTCCATTTTCATTCCAATGCCAAAGAAAGGCAATGCCAAAGAATGCTCAAACTACCACACAACTACACTCATCTCATACTCTAGTAAAGTAATGCTCAAATTCTCCAGGCCATGCTTCAGCAATACGTGAACCGAGAACTTCCCGATGTTCAAGTTGGTTTTAGAAAAGGCAGAGGAACCAGAGATCAAATTGCCAATATCCGCTGGATCATTGAAAAAGCAAGAGAGTTCCAGAAAAACATTTATTTCTGCTTTTTTTGACTACACCAAAGTCTTCGACTGTGTGGATCACATTAAACTGTGGAAAATTCTGAAGGAGATGGGAATACCAGACCACCTAACCTGCCTCTTGAGAAACCTGTATGCAGATCAGGAAGCAACAGTTAGAACTGGACATGGAACCACAGACTGGTTCCAAATAGGAAAAGGAGTACGTCAAGGCTGTACATTGTCACCCTGTTTATTTAACTTGTATGCAGAGTACATCATGAGAAACGCTGGGCTGGAGGAAGCACAAGCTGAAATTAAGATTGCTGGGAGAAATATCAATAACCTCAGATATGCAGATGACACCACCCTTATGGCAGAAAGTGAAGAGGAACTAAAAAGTCTCTTGATGAAAGTGAAAGAAGAGAGTGAAAATGTTGGCTTAAAGCTCTACATTCAGAAAACTAAGATCATGGCATCTGGTCCCATCACCTCATGGGAAATAGATGGGGAGACAGTGGAAACAGTGTCAGGCTTTATTTTTGGGGGCTCTAAAATCACTGCAGATGGTGACTGCAGTCATGAAATTAAAAGATGCTTACTCCTTGGAAGGAAAGTTATGACCAACCTAGAATGCATATTAAAAAGCAGAGACATTACTTTGCCGACAAAGGTCCGTTTGGTCAAAGCTATGGTTTTTCCAGTGCTCATGTATGGATGTGAGAGTTGGACTGGGGATAAAGCTGAGCACCGAAAAATTGATGCTTTTGAACTGTGGTGTTGGAGAAGACTCTTGAGAGTCCCTTGGACAGCATGAAGATCCAACCAGTCCATCTTAAAGGAGATAAGTTCTGGGTGTTCATTGGAAGGACTGATGCTGAAACTCCCATACTTTGGCCACCTCATGTGAAGAGTTGACTCATTGGAAAAGACCTTAAAAAAAAAAAAAAAAATGGAGAAGACCCTGATGCTGGGAGGGATTTTGGGCAGGAGGAGAAGGGGACGACAGAGGATGAGATGGCTGGATGGCATCACTGACTCGATGGGCATGAGTTTGAGTAAACTCCAGGAGTTTGTGATGGACAGGGAGGCCTGGTGTGCTGTGATTCATGGGGTTGCAAAGAGTTGGACACGACTAAGCGACTGAACTGAACTGAACTGGAGGATTCATATAATTTAGAGCAGCTTAGGGAATAAAGAGAAATAAAAGACTACTGATGAAAGATTAAAAAAATTTTTTTGGGTCTCTTATGGTGAGAGAATTTTTCAGTTGAATCTTATGATGACTTTATTTTTCCTCCTTGTAGCAGTTTAGAATTTTTGTTTTATATATTTGAAGGCATACTATTAGATGTACAAAGTTTTATTTTTTATATTTCCCTTGTGATTTGAATGTTTTATCATCATGATGCATCCTCTAAAACTATAACAATACATTTTCATTAATCACATTCTTTGTTTCTTTAAATCGAAGAAATGAATTGCTCCACCAATCAGCCATTCCCCTATCTTTTCCCCTTTTCTCTGGACTTTCTAATTTCTGAGACAAAACCATGTTGAAATTAGGTCAGCTAATTAAATTAGACGCTGCAATGGCCTCTAAGTGTTCAAATGAAAAAAAATTTTTTTTTGCATGTCTCAGTTTAAATCAAAAGCTAGAAATGATTTACCTTAGTGAGGAAGGCATGTTGAATGCCTATATGGGCCAAAAGCTAGGCTTCTTGTACCAAACAGTTAGCCAATTTGTAAATACAAAGGAAAAGTTCTCAAAGGAAATTTAATTACCACTCCAATTATCAAAAAAACAATAAGAAAGTAAAATAGCCTTATTGCTTACATGAAGAAAGTTTTAGTGGTCTGGATAGAAGGTCAAACCAGCTTAAACATTGCTTTATACCAAAGACTAATCCAGAGCAAAGTCCTAACTCTCTTCAATTCTATGAAGAAAAAGAGAGGTGAGGATGCTACAGAAGAAAAGTCTGAAGCCAGCAGAGATTGGTTAGATTTAAGGAAAGAAACTCTCTTCATAACATTAAAGTGCAAAGCGAAGGGGCTGATGCAGAAGATGCAGCAAGTTATCCAGAAAATCTAGCTAAGGTGATTAATGAAGGTGACTACACTAAACAACAGATTGTAAATGTAGGCCTTCTGTTGGAAGAGAATGCCATTTAAGACTTTCATAACTTGAGATGAGAAATCAATGCCTGGCTTCAAAGCTTCAAAAGATTGGCTGACTCTTTTGCTAGAAGTTGGGCTTCCTAGGTGGCTCAGTGGTAAAGAATCCACCTGCCAATGCAGGAGGTGCAGGAGACGCAGGTTTGATCCCTAGATCGGGAAGATCCCCTGGAGGAGGGGATTGTTGCCTGGAAAATCTCATGGACAAAGGATCCTGGCTGGTTATAGTCCATGTGGTCAAAAAGAGTTGGACATGACTGATCTAGACCTTGGCTTGGCTTGTTAGAGGTTAATGCAGCTGGTGACCTTAAATTGAAGCTAATGTTTACTTAACATTCTGAAAGTCTTAGGGCCATTAAGAAGGATGCTAAGTCTACTCTGCCTGTGCTCTATAAAATGAAAGTGAAAGAAAGCTAGTCACTCAGTCATGTCCGACTCTTTGTGACCCCATGGACGGTAGCTGCCAAGCTCCTCTGCCCATTGAATTCTCCAGGCAAGAATACTGGGGTGGGTTGCCATGTCCTCCAAGGGATCTTCCTGACCCGGGGATCAAATCCACGTATCTTGCATCTCCTGCATTGGCAGGCGTGTTTTTTACCATTAACACCACTTGGGAAACCTGTGCTTGATAATTGGAGCAACAAATCCTGGGTGATAGCACATCTGTTAATAACATGGTTTACTGAATATTTTAAGCCTACTACTGAGACCTACTATTCAAGAGAAAAGATCCCTTTCAAAATAAGTACTGCTCTTTGACAATTCACCTGCTCATCTAAGAGCTCTATTGAAGATGTACAATGAGATTCATGTTTTCATCCCTACTGACACAACATCCATTCTATAGCATTCGGATCAAGGAGCAATTTTTACTTTCAAGTCTTATTACTTAAGAAAAATGTTTCATAAAGGTATAAGTACCATCATAGATGGTGATTCCTCTGATGGATCTTGGGAAAAATCTATTGTAAATCTTCTGGAGAGGACTCACCATTCCAGATACCATTTTAGGAATGCTTTTTTTTTTTTTTTAGTGATTCATGGGAAGAGGTCCAAATATCAGCATTAACAGGAGTTTGGAAGAAGTTGATTCCAAACCTCATGGTTGACTTCAGTGCAGGAAGACACAGCAGATGTGATAAAAGTAGCAAGAGAAATATAATTAGAAGTGGATCCTGAAGATGTGACTGAATTGCTGTAATCTCATGATAAAACTTGAACAGACTAGGAGTTGCTTCTTATTGATGAGCAAAATAGTAATTTCTTGGGATAGAAACTATTCCTAGGGAAAGTGCTGTGGAGACTGTTGAAGTGACAACAAATGATTTATAATATTTCATAAAATTGGTTGATAAAACAGTAGCAGTCTTTGAGAGAATTGGCTTCAGTTTTTTAAAAAATTAATTTATTTTTTATTGAAGGATAATCACTTTACAGAATTTTGCTGTTTTCTGTCAAACCTCAATATGAATCAGTCACAGGTATCCCCTTCCTTTTGAAACTCCTTCCCCATCCCACCCTTCTAGGTTGATATAGAGTCCCTGTTTGAGTTTCCTGAGCCATTTGAAAGAAATTCTACTGTGGGTGAAATCAAACTTCATTGCATGCTGTAAAGAAATTGTGAAAAGAAGAATCAATCAAAGGGCAAACTCAATTGTTGTCTTATTTTTAAAAATTGATACAGCCACCCAAACCATCAGCAAACACCATCCTGATCATATAGCAGCCATTAATATTGAAGTGAGACAGACCTTCCACAAGCAAAACGATTATGATTTGCTAACAATTCAGATGATGGCTAGCATTTTTTAGCAATAGCATTTTAAAATTAATATATGTACACTTGTTTAGACATAATTCTATTGCAGACTTAATAGACAACATTATAGTGCAAACAAAAGTTTTATATGCACTGGTAAACCAAAAAAATTGTGTGACTCACTTTATTGTGATTCTTGCTTTATTGAAGTGGTCTGGACTAGGACCTGCTATATTATTTGGTATGCTTGTATTCCTATGTCTTAGATATGCTTATAAGCAGCACATACTTTCACTTTTATTTTATCCAGTGTAAAAACATTACCTTTTAATTTTCACGGTTTGTTTCAAATTTTTCATCTTATTATGTGTTTTTTCTTGTTGCATGCTTCTTATACTATTTTACTTTTTTTCTTCTTTTGCATTATTAGTTATTTTTGTTATTGTACTTCTGATACTAGCTTATTAGTTATATGCTTTTTTATTCTTTCAGTAATTAAAAGGCTTATTATTTTTAATTGTTAATTATACTGTTTTCCAGAGTTATTCAATGATCTTAAACCCGTGAGTCCATTTATTCCTTTTCTGATATATGCAATGTTTTCATATATTTTAATTCTCTCTGTATTTTATAAAATATTGTTCTTATTTTTAATATTGAATATTGTTGATATTAATTTACATTTATTCAGATTGTTATCTTTTTCATTGCTTGTCATAATGACTTATATTATAAAACTCCCACCTGGTATCATTTTTCTTCTGACTGAAGAGTATCATTCATTATTTCCTTTATGGGAATTTGTTGATGGCAAGTTTTTCAGTTTAGTTTGGATGAAAATATGTTCTTATTGAATTTAATTTCTGAAGGATATTTTCCCAGAGCAGAATTTTAGTGAAATGAAAGTCACTCCATCAGGAGGAGGGAGCTAAGATGGCGGAGGAATAGGACGGGGAGACCACTTTCTCCCCCACAAATTCATCGAAAGATCATATGAACGCTGAGCAAACTCCACAAAACAACTTCTGATTGCTAGCAGAGGACATCAGACACCCAGAAAAGCAGCCCATTGTCTTCAAAAGGAGGTAGGACAAAATATAAAAGATAAAAAGAGAGACAATAGAGTTAGGGATGGAGATCCATCCCAGGAAGGGAGTTTTAATAGAGGAAGTTTCCAAACACCATGAAACCCTCTCACCAGCGGGTCTGGGGGAAGTTTTTTAATCTCGGAGGGCAACCTAACTGGGAGGAAAACCCACAGATTACATGCCTATAAACAACTCCCAGCAGAAAAGTACCCCAGAAGCTCTCATCCACCACCAGCAAGTGGGGGCTGAACGGAGAGGAGCCGGCGATATTGCTTAGGGTAAGGACTGGACCTGAAAGCCCTGAGGGCAATCTGAGGGAGCTAACGAGAGATAGCAACTTAAACTGTGGGTTAGCAAGAGAGAGAGAATTAACCTGGGAAAAGCCCTAAATTTAGGTACTACCCGCCCATTCCCAGAACAAAGGACTGAGCAAATACCAGAGAAGAGCTAGCCGGCTGCGGACTGGCCCATCCCCGCAGGAAGCAGGAGGCAGGGGAGAGGGGAAAGGGGCAAACTAGGCCCCAGAGACAGCATCCCCTACCAAACTGCAAACAGGCTTTCAGTCTCTAACCAAAGACTTCCTGAGAGTCTGGATGGTTGACATCCGCTGGGGGTGGGGGGTGGGGGGGTCACAGCTAGAGACCAGCTCCCCAGAAGAGACACAAGGCGCACTGGACCGGTGCACGTGGAAACTGAGGCTGGGACTGCGGAGGGGATAAGGCGCGCTACACCCAGGGAGAGTGCGCCTGTCAAGCTCCTGGTTGTCTGAGCTGCTCTGACCAGAAAAGGCACAAAATGTAGGCCCAACTGAGGCTGCGTCTTTGTGGAGTACCCGAAAACTTGAACCTGAGTGGCTTAGGCCCAGGAAGTGAACGCAGCTCAGGGCCCGCTCCCTGGACAGCACCCTGGAGCCTGAGCAGTGTACATGGGGAAAGCACACAGGCCACAAGCGGGGGCAAACCCAGTGTGGCTGGAACACTGCGAGTCCTCCCCACACACGCCAGTGACATTTGTCTGCAGCGCTCCCCTTCCCCACAGCACGACTGAACAAGCGAACCTAAACAAGAGACTACCTCCACCACCTTGTGTCAGCGCGGAAATTAGACACTGAAGAGACCTGCAAACAGAAGTCAAATAAACAAAGGGAACCACTTTAGAAGTGACAGGTGAAACAGATTAAAATTCCTGTAGTTAACACCAACTACACCAGAAGGGGACTATAGATATTAAGACATGTAAGCTGGAATGAGAAGCTCTCTGAAACCGAACTGAACCCACAGTGTCCGCAACAGCTCCAGAGAAATTCCTAGATATATTTTTCCTATTATTGTTATTATTTTTTAATTAATTTTTTTCTCTCTCTCTCTTCATGTAACTCTGTGAACCTCTCTGGGTGTCCCTCACTGTGGAGAATCCTTTCACCATTAACGTAGAAGTTTTATTATCAGTGCTGTATGGATGAAGAAGTCTTGAGGCTACTGGAAGAATAAGACTGAAATCCAGAGGCAGGAGACTTAAGCCCCAAACCTGAGGACACCAGAGAACTCCTGACTACAGGGAACATTAATTAATAAGAGATCATCCAAAAACCTCCATACCTACACTGAAACCAACCACCACCCAAGAGCCAATACGTTCCAGAGCAAGACATACCATGCAAATTCTCCAGCTACGCAGGAACATAGCCCTGAGCGTAAACATACAGGCTTCCCAAAGTCACACCAAACCCATAGACCCATACCAAAACTCACTACTGGACACTCCATTGCACTCCAGAGAGAAGAAATCCAGCTCCACCCACCAGAACACTGACGCAAGTTTCCCTAACCAGCAAACCTCGACAAGCCAAATATTCAACCCCACCCACTGGGAGAAACCTCCACAATAAAAAGGAACCTCAGACTACCAGAATACAGAAAAACCACCCCAAACACAGCAATCTAAATAAGATGAAAAGGCAGAGAAATACCCAGCAGGTAAAGGAACATGAAAAATGCCTATCAAGCCAAACAAAAGAGGAGGAGATAGGCAATCTACTTGAAAAATAATTTAGAATAATGATAATAAAAATGATCCCAAATCTTGAAAACAAAATAGAGTTACAGATAAATAACCTGGAGACAAGGATTTAGAAGATGCAAGAAATGTTTAACAAGGACCTAAAATAAGTAAAAAAGAGTCAGTTAAAAATGAATAATGCAATAAATGAGATAAAAAACACTCTGGAGGGAACCAACAGTAGACTAATGGAGGCAGAAGATAGGATAAGTGAGGTAGAAGATAAAATGGTGGAAACAAATGAAGCAGAGAGGAAAAAAGAAAAAAAGAATTAAAAGAAATGAGGACAACCTCAGGGACCTCTGGGACAATGTGAAACTCCCCAACATTCGAATCATAGAAGTCCCAGAAGAAGAAGACAAAAAGAAAGGCCATGAGAAAATACTTGAGGAGATAATAGTTGAAAACTTCCCTAAAATGGGGAAGGAAATAATCACCCAAGTCCAAGAAACCCAGAGAGTCCCAGACAGGAAAAAAACAAGGGGAAAAACCCCAAGACACATATTAGTCAAGTTAACAAAGATCAAACGCAAAGAACAAATACTAAAAGCAGCAAGGGAGAAACAACAAAGAACACACAAGGGGATTCCCATAAGGATAACAGCTGATCTTTCAATAGAAACTCTTCAGGCCAGAAAGGAATAGCATGACATACTTAAAGTAATGAAAGAGAATAACCTACAACCCAGATTACTGTACCCAGCAAGGATCTCATTCAGATATGAAGGAGAATTCAAAAACTTTACAGACAAGCAAAAGTTGAGAGAGTTCAGCACCACCAAGCCAGCTCTTCAACAAATGCTAAAGGATCTTCTCTAGACAAGAAATGCAGAAAGGTTGCATAAACGTGAACCCAAAACAACAAAGCAAATGGCAACGGGACCATTATTATCAATAATTACCTTAAATGTAAATGGGTTGAATGTCCCAACCAAAAGACAAAGACTGGCTGAATGGATACAAAAGAAAAACCCATATATATGCTGTCTACAAGAGAGCCATCTCAAAACAAGGGACACATACAGACTGAAAATGAAGTACTGGAAAAAAATATTTCATGCAAACGGAGACCAAAAGAAAGCATGAGTCGCTTATTATATCAGATCAAATAGACTTTAAAATAAAGGCTGTGAAAAGAGACAAAGAAGGATACTACATAATGATAAAAAGATCAATATAACAATTATAAATATATATGCACCCAACATAGAAGCACTGCAATATGTAAGGCAAATGCTAACAAGAATGAAAGGGGAAATTAACAATAACACAATAATAGTGGGAGACTTTAATACCCCACTCACAACTATGGATAGATCAACTAAACAGAAAATTAACAAGGAAACACAAACTTTAAATGACACAATGGTGTAGCTAGACCTAATTGATATCTATAGGACATTTCACCCCAAAACAATCAATTTCACCTTTTTCTCAAGTGCACACGGAACCTTCTCCAGAATAGTTCACATCCTGGGCCATAAATCTGGCCTTGGTAAATTCAAAAAAATTGAAATCATTCCAGTCATCTTTTCGGACCACAATGCAGTAAGATTAGATCTCAATTACAGGGAAAAAAAAAAAAATAAAAAAGCTATTAAAAATTCCAACATATGTAGGCTAAATAACACGCTTCTGAATAACCAGCAAATCATAGAAGAAATCAAAAAAGAAATCAAAATATGCATAGAAACGAATGAAAATGGAAACACAGCAACCCAAAACTTATGGGACACTGTAAAAGCAGTGCTAAGGGGAAGGTTCATAGCATTACAGGCTTACCTCAAGAAACAAGAAAAAAGTCAAATAAATAACCTAACTCTACACCTAAAGCAACTAGAGAAGGAAGAAATGAAGAACCCCAGGGTTACTAGAAGGAAAGAAATCTTAAAAAATTAGGGCAGAAATAAATGCAAAAGGAACAAAAGAGACCATAGCAAAAATCAACAAAGCTAAAAGCTGGTTTTTTTAAAAGGTAAATAAAATTGACAAACCATTAGCCAGACTCATCAAGAAACAAAGGGAGAAGAACCAAATCAATAAAATTATAAATAAAAATGGAGAAATCACAACAGACAACTCTGAAATACAAAGGATCATAAGAGACTACTACCAACAGCTCTATGTCAATAAAATGGACAACTTGGAAGAAATGGACAAACTCTTAGAAAAGTATAACTTTCCAAAACTGAACCAGGAAGAAATAGAAGATCTTAACAGACCCATCGCAAACACGAAAATCAAAACTGTAATCAGAAATCTTCCAGCAAGTAAAAGCCCAGGACCAGATGGCTTCTCAGCTGAATTCTACCAAAATTTAGAGAAGAGCTAACACCTATCTTACTCAAACTCTTCCAGAAAATTGCAGAAGAAGGCAAATTTCCAAACTCATTCTATGAGGCCACCATCACCCTAATACGAAAAACCAGGCAAGATGCCACAAAAAAAGAAAACTACAGACCAATATTACTGATGAACATAGTTGCAAAAATCCTTAACAAAATTCTAGCAAACAGAATCAAACATATTAAAAACATCATACATCATGACCAAGTGGGCTTTATCCCAGGAATGCAAGGATTCTTTAATATCCACAAATCAATCAATGTAATACACCACATTAACAAATTGAAAGATAAAAACCATATGATTATCTCAATAGATGCAGAAAAAGCCTTTGACAAAATTCAACATCCATTTGTGATAAAAACTGTCCAGAAAGCAGGAATTGAAGGAACATACCTCAACATAATAAAAGCTATATATGACAAACCCATAGCAAACATTATCCTCAATGGTGACAAATTGAAAGAATTTCCCTTAAAGTCAGGAACAGGATAAGGGTGCCCACTCTCACCACTACTCTTCATCATAGTTTTCGAAGTGTTGGCCACAGCAATCAGAGTGGAAAAAGAAATGAAAGGAATCCAGATAGGAAAAGAAGTAAAACTCTCACTGTTTGCAGACAACGTGATCCTCTGCATAGAAAACCCTAAAGACTCTACCAGAAATTTACTAGAGCTAATCAATTAATACAGTAATGCAAGATATAAAATTAACACACAGAAATCCCTTGCATTCCTATACACTAGCAATGAGAAAACAGAAAGAGAAATTAAGGAAACAATACCATTCACCATTGCAACAAAAAGAATAAAATACTTAGGACTATATCTACCTAAAGAAATGAAAGACCTATACATAGAAAACTATAAAACACTGATGAAAGAAATCAAAGAGCGCACAAATAGATGGAGAAATATACCGTGTTCATGGATTGGAAGAATCAATATTGTGAAAATGAGTATACCACGCAAAACAATCTATAGATTCAATGCAATCCCTATCAAGCTACCAACGATATTTTTCACAGAACTAGAACAAATAACTTCACAATTTGTATGGAAATACGAAAAACTTTGAATAGCCAAAGCTATCTTGAGAAAGAAGAATGGAACTGGAGGAATCGACCTGCCTGACTTCAGGCTCTACTACAAAAGCACAGTCATCAAGACAGTATGGTACTGGCACAAAGACAGAAATACAGATCAATGAACAGAATAGAAAGCCCAGAGATAAATCCACGAACCTATGGACACCTTATCTTCGACAAAGCAGGCAAGGATATACAATCGAAAAAAGACAACCTCTTTAACAAGTGGTGCTGGGAAAACTGTTCAACTACTTGTAAAAGAATGAAAGTAGAACACTTTCTAACACCATACACAAAAATAAACTCAAAATGGATTAAAGATCTAAATGTAAAATGAGAAACTATAAAACTCCTAGAGGAGAACATAGGCAAAACCCTCTCTGACATAAATCACAGCAGGATCCTCTATGACCCACTTCCCAGAATATTGGAAATAAAAGCAAAAATAAACAAATCGGACCTAATGAAACTTAAAAGCTTCTGCACAACAAAGGAAACTGTAAGCAAGGTGAAAAGACAGCCCTCAGATTGGGAGGAAGTAATAGCGAACGAAGCAACAGACAAAGGATTAATCTCAAAAATATACAAGCAACTCCTGAAGCTCAATTCCAGAAAAATAAATGACCCAATCAAAAAATGGGCTAAAGAACTAAACAGACATTTCTCCAAAGAAGACATACAGATGGCTAACAAACACATGTAAAGATGCTCAACATCACTCATTATCAGAGAAATGCAAATCAAAACCACAATGAGGTACCATTACACGCCAGTCAGGATGGCTGCTCTCCAAAAGTCTACAAGTAATAAACGCTGGAGATGGTGTGGAGAAAAGAGAACCCTCTTACACTGTTGGGGGGAATGCAAACTAGTACAGCTGCTATGGAGAACAGTGTGGAGATTTCTTAAAAAACTGGAAATAGAACTGCCATAAGACCCAGCAATCCCACTTCTGGGCATACACACTGAGGAAACCAGATCTGAAAGAGACACGTGCACCCCAATGTTCATCGCAGCACTGTTTATAATAGCCAGGACATGGAAGCAACCTAGAAGCCCATCAGCAGACAAATGGATAGGGAAGCTGTGGTACATATACACAATGGAATACTACTCAGCCATTAAAAAGAATTCATTTGAATCAGTTCTAATGAGATGGATGAAACTGGAGCCCATTATACAGAGTGAAGTAAGCCAGAAAGATAAAGACCTATACAGTATACTAAAGCATATATATGGGATTTAAAAAGATGGTAATGATAACTCTATATGCAAAACAGAAAAAGAGACACAGACGTACAGAACAGACTTTGGGACTCTGTGGGAGAAGGTGAAGGTGGATTGTTCTGAGAGAATAACATTGAAACCAGTATACTATCAAGGGTGAAACAAATCACCAGCCCAGATTGGATGCATGAAACAAGTGCTTGGGCCTGGTGCACTGCGAAGACCCAGAGGGATGGAATGGGGAGGGAGGTGGGAGGGGAGATCGGGATGGAGAACACATGTAAATCTATGGCTGATTCATGTCAATGTATGGCAGAAACCACTACAATATTGTTAAGTAATTAGCCTCCAACTAATAAAAATAAATGGAAAAAAAAAAAAAAAAAGAAAAAGCAAATGGAACACTACATGTAAATTTCTTACAAGAGTTGATTTAAAAAAGAAAATATCCTTCAAATTTATTTTGGTAGTTATATAAGGTATGGTTCTCACTTAATTTTCTCTAGATTATAATATAGGTGTCTTATGAAATCTTTCTTTCCTTTGCCTTTATTTTGCAGTATATTTTAAAATCTATATTTAATTATGGTGTGTAATAATGTTCTATTTCTGAAATTTCTATTCACTTACGTGGATCTTTTTGTGCCATTATATAAATTGTCTAATTTCCATTTTTTTATTCAGAAGGTAGCTTTCCATCTAATTGTTTCTCCTTTGAAGATAACTGTTTCTCTAGCTTATTTTTATATTTACTAATTATTCTTGACTGTGAGTTTTACTATGCTGGACCTACTTAAATTCATTTGTATTATCCTACTTGGGGTTCATTATGACTCTTGGATCTATGACAATATCTTTTAACAGTATCTCAAAATTCTCAGCCATTTTCTATCCACACAGTTTTTTTCTACTTTTTTTTCCCCACCATTCTAAAACTCCAGTCCTTAGTAGTTAGTTTTTCTCATGGTATCCTCTATATCTTTTAATCCTCTGTGTTTTGCAACATTTTGTCTCTGATATCTTTTTCTGACCTATTTCTGTCTTCATGTTTGTTCTAATTGTTATTTACTTATTTAGTTCTTCTTTCTTTTTGTTCACTGTATTTTTAAATTCTAGACTATTCATTGAATTGAACTTAAAGTTTAAATTCATATTTGAAATTTGTCTAATTTTTACATAATTCAACATAATAAACATAGCTTTTTTAAAACCTATGCTTGATAACTGCAAAATCTGAAACTCCTGTGGATCTCTTTTGTTGTCTGTTATTTATCTCTCTTCCACATTGGCTTATCTATTCAAGTGATGACTACCTTTTTATTTGGAGAAGTAATTTTATTTGCAGAGTAATTTGAGATTTCAGATGATACACTGTGTTAGCTACCTCCAGAAAGAAATTAATTTGGGCTTTGCTTCTATTGTTTGCTAGTTGTTGATTTCCCTCTAGGTATCTAAGGGCATTACTCACAAGGATTATCTTAATCAAATTTCAGATACCAATATTATTTTAAACTGAGCTGCAGTCATTATGAGAACTTATTAAATCTAGACTCAGGTTCCAAGTCCTTGGAGTTTGCATCAGTATAGGCTTGATTAAGAAAGAAAAACTACTGTAAGTCATGGGATAAAAGAGCTATTAAATAATTCAAATATTATGTTCTTAAGGGAGGAGCTGAAAGGAATATTTGGAAGATCACAGAATTACCAACCATTCCATCTGATTAAGTCAAGCAACCCAAATACCACATGATATCATGAAAAGTAAGCTGGTTATGACATCTACAAGAAACTCTTGTTTTCAGTTACCTGAAGGCAAGAATTTAGCAATGGTTTTAGAAAAGTTGTTAATTGGTTTCTCTTGTAGTAATGAAAAAGACATTGAGAAGAAGAGATTGAGGATATGCTGAAATTTTCAAGCCTATCTGCATCTCTCATCCCTCCTAATCATGATAATCTTCACAGAGCAATGGTCAATGCTTTACTTCCATCTCCCTTGTTGTTGTTCAGTCGCTAAGTTATGTCCGACTATTTGCAGCCCCATAGACTGCAGTCCGTCAGGTTCCTCTATACAAGTAGCTCTCCAGGCCAGAATACTGGAGTGGGTAGGTAGCCTTTCCCTTCTCCAGGGGATATTCCCAACCCAGGGGTCAAACCCAGGTCTCCTGCATTGTAGGTGGATTCTTTACCAGCTGAGCCACAAGGGAAGCCCAAGAATACTGGAGTGGGTAGCCCATCCCTTTCTCCAGGGGATCATCCCAACCCAGGAATTGAAATGGGATCTCTTGCATTACAGACAGATTCTTTACAACTGAGCTATCAGGGAAGCCTTAGGATATAAAGTTTCCCTCTTAACCAAGTTGACAATACAATATTCCAACACAAGTTCCCAACACAAATGAGGAGTATTCAGGTTTATCACTGTATTCTGGGAATTAAAAAATATTAGTGCACATCTTTTAATTGCTACTAGACCATTCAGGTATGACCTAAATCAAATCCCTTACAATTATATAGTGGAAATGAGAAATAGATTCAAGGGATTAGATCTGACAGACAGAGTGCCTAATGAACTATGGACAGAGATTTGTGACATTGTACAGGAGACAGGGATCAAGACCATCCCCAAGAAAAAGAAATGCAAAGAAGCAAAATGGCTATCTGAGGAGGTCTTACAAATAACTGAAAAGAAGTGAAGCAAAAAGCAACGGAGAAAAGGAAAGATATACCCATTTGAATGCAGAGTTCCAAAGAATAGCAAGGAGAGATAAAAAGGCCTTCCTCAGTGATCAGTGCAAAGAAATAGAGGAAAACAATAGAATGGGATAGATCTCTTCACAAAAATTAGAGATACCAAGGGAAAATTTCATGTAAAAATGGGCTCAATAAAGGACAGAAATAGTATGGACATAACAGAAGCAGAAGATATTAAGAAGAGGTGGCAAGAATACACATAAGAACTATACAAAAAAGATCTTCACCTCACAGATAATCACAATGGTATAATCACTCACCTGGAGCCAGACATCCTGGAATGTGAAGTCAAGTGGGCCTTAGGAAGCATCACTATGAACAAAGCTAGTGGAGGTGATGGAATTTCAGTAGAGCTATCCCAAATGCTAAAAGATGATGCTGTGAAAGTGTTACAGTCAATATGTCAGCAAATTTGAAAAACGCAGCAGTGGCTGTAGGACTGGAAAAGGTCAGTTTTCATTCAGGTCCCAAAGAAAGAGTGTTCAAACTACCGCACAATTGCAATCTCACATACTCGTGAAGTAACGCTCAAAATTCTTCTAGTGAGGCTTCAGCAGTACTTGAACTGTGAAATTCCAGATGTTCAAACTGGTTTTAGAAAAGACAGAGGAACCAGAGATCAAATTGCCAACATCCTCTGGATCATCGAAAAAGCAAGAGAGTTCCAGAAAAACATCTATTTCTGCCTTTGACTGTGTGGATCACAATAAACTGTGGACAATTCTGAAGGAGATAGGAATACCAGACCACCTGACCTGCCTCTTGAGAAATCTGTATGCAGGCCAGGAAGCAATAGTTAGAATTGGACATGGAACAACAGATTGGTTCCAAATAGGGAAAGAAGTATATCAAGGCTGTATATTGTCACCTTGCTTATTTAACTTATATGCAGAGTACACCTTGAGAAACGCTGGTCTGGATGAAGCACAGGCTAGAATCAAGATTGCTGGAGAAAATATCAATAACCTCAGATATACAGGTGACACCACCCTTATGGCAGAAAGCAAAGAAAAACTAAAGAGCCTCTTGATGAAGTTCATTAGGCACTCTGTCTGTCAGATCTAATCCCTTGAATCTATTTCTCATTTCCACTGTATAATTGTAAGGGATTTGATTTAGGTCATACCTGAATGGACTAGTGGCAGTTAAAAGATGTGCACTAATAACATTTTTAAATCCCCAGAATACAGAAATAAATCTGAACTGTGAAAGCGAAAGTGAAGTTAAGTCGCTCATTCGTGTCTGACTCTTTGCGACCCCATCGACTGCAGCCTCCCAGGCTCCTCAGCCCATGGGATTTTCCAGGCAAGAGTACTGGAGGTGGTTGCCATTTTCTTCTCCAGGGGATCTTCCAGAGAAACCGGGTCTCCCGCATTGCAGGCGGATGCTTGGAGAGTGGAAACATTGGCTTAAAGCTCAACATTCAGAAAACTAAATCATGGCATCCGGTCACGTCACTTCATGGCAAACAGATGAGAAACAGTGAAAACAGTGGCAACTTTATTTTTTTGGGCTCCAAAATCACTGTAGATGGTGACTGCAGCTACGAAATTAAAAGACGCTTACTCCTTGGAAGAAAAGTTATGACCAAACTAGACAGCATATTAAAAAGCAGAGACATTACTTTGCCAACAAAAGTCTGTCTAGTCAAGGTTATGGTTTCACCAGGAGTCGTGTATGAATGTGAGAGTTGGACTATAAAGAAAACTGACTGCCCAGAATTGATGCTTTTGAACTGTGGTGTTGGAGAAGACTCTTGAGAGTCCCTTGGACAGCAAGGAGATCCAACCAGTCCATCTAAAAGGAAATCAGTCCTGAATATTCTTTGGAAGCACTGATGTTGAAGCTGAAACTCCAATACTTTGGCCACCTGATGCGAAGAACTGACTCATTGGAAAAGACCCCAATCCTGGGAAAGATTGAAGGCAGAGGAGAAGGGGACAACAGAGGATGAGATGGTTGTATGGCATCACTGACGCGATGGAAATAAGTTTGAGTAGGCTTCAGGAGTTGGTGATGGACAGGGAGGCCTGGCATGCTGCAACCATGGGGTCTATTGGTTTCACGGGGTTGCAAAGAGTCGGACACAACTGAGCTACTAAACAGTACTGAACATTAATTAAAGATTCATTTTTATGTTTTTTTCATCTTATGGAATTTTTTTCTAACGTACTTGTGATGACTTCATGTTTGTTGTAACAAAATATTTTTGATAAGGCTCTCACTCTTGTGCACATTTTTTCTGAGCAGAAACATGGACTATTTATTCCATACTATCTTTTACAAGTATTATTAATATATAACAAACAGCCTTGGAATATAAAGATAGTGTCTCTTTTCAGAGTAAAAAACAAATTTGCATACAGCTTGAAAAGGTAGGGAGAGTGTCTTTCCCCAATATAAAAGACCTGCTTGCTTCTTCACATGATAACAATTTTGAGTTACTTAGCTTCAAGTTTTTCTTCTATAATGCCAAGTACTGCATAAGCAGACATCCATCTAGGCCCTTCAGATCCCCTTGGAAAATTTGGAGGAAGAGAAACTGATGTAAATATACTGATACTCATGTTGCTTGCTGTGTCTTGAGTATCAAAGGCTTTTATCTCTGTCCCAGCATCTTACATTTTCTGTCTGTCTCAGCAAAACTGTGGTTTGCTAACTTCTTAATTCAAAAGTTGGATAAAATCAAGAGTCCACGTTTTCATCTTTGCCATCTATTTTTTTTTTCTGATATTTTGTTTTCTTCTTAAATTTCTATTGGATGGACACTGTATTTGGTATGCCTATCTTTCAGTTCTAGAAACCATCTCTTCTATTTGCCAGTGCTTCTCTTGTTTCTTTTCATTTTATGGGACTTAGTTGATTTATTTTCTAAATTTATATTTATTTATTTGGCTCTTCTGGGTCTTAGTTGCAATGTACAGGATCTTTTGGTTGTAGCATCTGGGATCAAGTTCCCTAACTAGGGATTGAAACTGGGCCCTCTGGATTGGGTGTGTGGAGTTTTAGCCACTGGATCACCAGAAAAGTCATGACTGAGTTATTTTCTAAATTACTAATCATCTTCTGATGTTATTCATTATATTATTTGGCCTTTTGATTAAATGCACTAACAATTTTTAAATTCCCCCCAATATTCTTGTTTCATTTATTCTCTTTTTAAACATTTATTCTGGCTCTGATTGACTTCTCTACCAAGACTAAAGCTCAAGCTGGGAGACTTTTCCAGGTAGATCTTGCATTTTTAAAGATATATTAGTTGGAATTTTAATCTTGAATAAGAGGTTGATACCAGTCAATCTGAATATGTTGGGAGTAAGATGAAATCAGAAATTGCTGAGAATTATTGATCTTCTGTTCTACCTTTTTCTTAACCATTTTTTTTTTTTTTTTACTTATTTGCTATTTCTAAATAATCCAGTATTTTTTAAGTGGGAGTTTCAAACATAGAAGAAACAAACAAAAGTGCTCACTTTACTCCACAATTCTTGACACCAAGTTATTGGAAACATGTTTCACTCTTTAGTCTTTTAACAGATATGATTTACTGATATATTAAAGAGAAAAACAAAATGTTTTCAAAATAAGCTATGAGTCTCAGAGTAGTGGTTCTCAATCTCTCCCCCTTTCTCCTATGTACTTGTTTTACAAATACACTGAGATTTGTATTGATGAATGTGGATGGTCTGACCCTGTGTTAAAAACTCACCCCATCCTATTTCTTTGAGAAGAACAAAGTTTATTTTTCTAAAAACAAGAAGAAGAAAAAAGGAAACAATTAGTAAACTAACCAAATTTTAAACTATTACTGAGGCTCTTCATTTATGTTTTGCCTCCAGTCACTTCAGGAGACATGTGAGCATGCTCTGACAAACTAGAGAACTCTCTGTGCACTTAGCAGGGGTAGACTTCAGTTTAAGATTCAGAAGGAACCACAGTGGCAAGATATAATTATTCAAGTGGTTTCATAACTCATATACTGTTTTGGAATCGGTTGCACCTTACTTCTCTGCTTTTTGCTTCAATCCAAAAATGTTCACTTGGTAGGACTCCTGAAAATAGATCTTTTTAGTTTAATTTTTTACCTTTCTCTAATAATTCAGTCAGGTTTTACTAGACCAGACAAGCAGGAGATGAGTTTTCCACAACTTCTTATTCTTGCCAGGAAATCTCCGGGCTTGGTTACATTTCTGTCTTTTGGTGCTAATTACGTAGCTTCTGTTTTTTATTTCAACTGGATGAATTCCTTCAATGTCATGTCTATGACCTCAGTGAGCTCATGGAACTCCCTCAAATATGACTAGTACACAGGTTATTAACTTGCTTGGTGTATTGCTTCCAAAATAGCCATGTCCAAGCTTCCATGTTATCCTAGGTGTGTCACTGTGAGAAACCAATCAGTCATATCCTCAGATAATTTATTAATCTATTTTTGCCCAAATTGATTTGCAATTCAGTAGACTTGCTAGGAAATCTGATATTAGAGGCTAAAATGCAAGCTTTAGAGCCAGAGCTCCTTGAACCCTGACTCTGTCATTTACTAGCAGAGTGATGTTGGAAAAAATATTTAATACTTTTCATAACACTTAATGATTCAAAAGAAGAGAAGCAAACTGGTATGACAAAATGAGGTATACTGGAGAAGGGAAAGGCAAATCACTTCAGTATTCTTGCCTTGAGAACCCCATGAACAGTATGAAAAGACAAAAAGATAGGAAACTAAAAGATGAACCCCAGGTCGGTAAGTGCCAAATATGCTACTGGAAATCAATGGAGAAATAACTCCAGAAGGAATGAAAGACGGAGCCAAAGCAACAACACCCAGTTGTGGATGTGACTGGTGATGGAAGCAAGGTCCGATGCTGTAAAGAGCAATATTGCATAGGAACCTGGAATGTTAGGTCCATGAATCAAGGTAAATTCGAAGTGGTCAAACAGGAGATGGCAAGAGTGAACATCGACACTTTAGGAATCATCGAACTAAAATGGACTGGTATGGGTAAATTTAATTCAGATAACCATTATATCTGCTACTGTGGGCAAGAATCCCTTAGAAGAAATAGAGCAGCCAGCATAGTCAAAAAAAGAATCCAGAGTGCAGTACTTGGATGCAGTCTCATAAACAACAGGATGATCTCTATTCCTTTCCAAGTCAAACCATTCAATATCACAATAATCCAAGTCTATGCCCCGACTGGTAATGCTGAGGAAGCTGAAGCTAAACAGATCTATGAAGAAGTACAAGACCTTCTAGAACTAACACTCCCCAAAAGATGTCCTTTTCATTATAGGGGGCTGGAAAGCAAAAGTAGGAAGTCAAAAAACACCTAGAGTAACAAACAAATTTGGCTTTGGAGTACAGAATGAAGCAGGGTAAAGGCTAATAGAATTTTGCTAAGAGAACACTGTTTGTCAAAGGTGGTGTTGGAGAAGTCTCTTGGAGCCCCTTGGACTGCAAGGAGATCCAACCAGCCCATCCCAAAGGAAATCATCCCTGAATATTCATTGGAAGGACTGATGCGGAAACTGAAGCTCCAATACTTTGCCCACCTGATGGGAAGAACAGATTCATTTGGAAAAAACCCTGATGCTGGGCAAGATTGAAGGGAAGAGGAGAAGGGGATGGCAAGGATGAGATGGTTAGATGGCAACACTGACTTGATGGATAGGAATTTGAGCAAGCCTGGAAGTTGGTGATGGACAGGGAAGCCTGGCATGCTGCAGGGATCATAAAGAGTTGAATACAACTGAGTGTCTGAATGGAACTGAACTGATTGTGGGAACATAGCTTCTTTTCTTTTCTTTTTTTTTCTCACAAGCTACAAAATGTTTCATTTCCTATATCCCAACAAGATGCTCTCCATCATCTCTCTCTGTGAAATTTTTGTTTGTTTGTTTTGTTTTGTTCTCAGCTAGAACCTACTCTGCAGCATGAGTAGTCAAAGCAAGGAATAAGAATATCTATGAGATTATTTTAGACACTGCCTTTTGTTGTTGTCCAGTTGCTAAGTTGTGTCTGACTTTTTGTTACCCTATGGATTACAGCACTCTATGCTCCATTGTTCTATACATTTTCCTGGAGTTTCCTCAAATTCACGTCCATTGAATCAGTGAGGTTATCGAACCATCTCATCCTCCACTGTTCATTCTCCTTTTGCTTTCATTCTTCCCCAGCATCAGGGTCTTTTTCAATGGTTTGGCTCTTCATATCAGTTGGCCAAAGTATTAGATCTTCAGTTTCAGCATCCAATGAATAGTCCTTCCAATGAATAGTCGTGGTTGATTTCCTTAGGATAGAATAATTTGATGTACTAGTAGTCAAAGTGACTCTCAAGAGTCTTTGCCAGCACCAAAATTTGAAAGCATCTGTTCTTCAGCACTTAACCTTCTTTGTGGTCCAAACCCTTACATCCGTCCACGAGTAGAGGAACAAACCATAACTTTGAATATATGGACATTTGTTTGCACAATGATACTTTTGCTTTTTAATATGCTGCCTAGGGTTGTCAAAAACTATCCTTGAAAGGGTAAGTGTCTTTTAATTTCGTGGTTGCAGTCACCATGGGCAATGATTCTGGGGTCCAAGAAAGTGAAATCTGTCACTGATTCCACTTTTTGCCCCTTCTGTTTGTCCTGAAATGATAGGACAAGGTGCCATAATCTGTTTTTTTTTTTTTTTTTTTTTTAATGTTGAGTTTTAAGCCAGCTTTTCCAAACTCCTCTTTCACACTCTTCAAGAGGCTCTTTTGTTCCTCCTCACTTTCTGCCATTAAAGTGGTATCAGCTACATAGCTGAGGTTGTCGATATTTCTCCTGGCAATCTTGATTCCAGCCTGTGATTCATGCAGCCTGGCATTTTGCATGATGTTCCCTACATATAAGTTAAATAAACAGGTGACAATATACAGTCTTGTCATATTCCTTTCCTATTTTCAAACCAGTCCCTTGCTCCACGTCTAGTTATAACTCTTTCTTCTTGACCTGCCTAGAGGTTTCTCAGGAGACAGGTAAGGTGGTCTGGTACTCCCATCTCTTGTGGCTGCTGCTGAGTTTTCCAAATTAATTTCTTATTGAATGTAGCATTTTAATAGCACCGTGTTTTATGATTTTAAATAACTCAGCTGGAATTCCATCAGCTCCAGTAGCTCAGTTCATATTAATGCTTTTAAGGCCCTCTTGATTTCACACTGCAAGAGGTGTGTTTTTTGTATAATTCTTCTGTGTATTCTTGTCATCTCTTCTTAATCTCTCCTGTTTCTTTAGGTCTTAATCATTTCTCTCCTTTATCTCCTTTATGCCCAATCATTTATCTCCTTTATGCCCATCTTTGCATAAAATGGTCCCTTGATATCTCCAATTTTCTTGAAGAGATCTCTAGTCTTTCTCACTTTGTTGTTTTCCTCTATTTCTTTGCATTGTTCATTTAAGAAGGCCTTATCTTTCCTTGCTATTTGGAACTCTGCATTCAGTTAGGTATATCTTCCATTTCTCCCTTTCCCTTCACTATTCTTCTTTTCTCAGCTGTTTTAAAGCCTCCTCAGACAATCACTTTACCTTCTTGTATTTCTTTTTCTTTGTAATGATTTTAGTCACTGCTTTTTGTGCAATGTTACAAATCTCTGTCCATAATTCTTCAGGCACTCTGTCTACCAGATCTAATTCCTTGAATCTATTCATCACTTTCTCTGCAAGGATTTGGTTTAGGTCATGCTTGAATGGTCTAATTGTTTTCCCTAGTCTCTTTAATTTAAGTGTGAATTCTGCAGTAAGGTGCTCATGATCTAAGGTACAGTCACCTCCAGATATTGTTTCTCCTCAGTGTATAGAGTATCTCCATCTTTATCTGCAAAGGACATAATCAGTCTCATTTTTGTGTTGATCACCTGGTGATGTCCATGTGTAGAGTCATCTTTGGGTGGTTGGAAAAGGGTGTTTGCTATGACCAGTGTGTTCTCCTGACATACTCTGTTAGCCTTTGTCCTTCTTCATTTTGTACTCCATGGCCAAACTTGCCTGTTTTCTGGGTATCTCTCTACTTTTGCATTCCATTCCTCTATGATATAAAGAACATCTCTTTTTGATGTTGATTCAAGAAGGTGTTGTAGTTTTTTGTAGAACTGGTCAATTTCAGCTTCTTCAGCATCATTGGTTGTGGCCTACACTTGGATTACTGTGATGTTCAATGGTTTGCCTTGGAAAAAAACTGAGAAAATTCTGTTATTTTTGAGGCTGCACCCAAGTACAATATTTCAGACTCTTTTATTGGTTATGAGGGCTACTCTATTTCTTCTAAGTGATTCTTCCCCCATGGTAGTAGGCAAAATGATAGGCAAGATAATCATCTGAAGTAAATTCACCCTTTCTGGTCCATTTAAGTTCCCTGATTCCTAAGACATTGATGTTAAATCTTGCCATCTCATTATTGACTATGTCTAATTTACCTACCATTCCAGGATCCTATACAATACTGTTTTTTACAACTTCAAACTTACTTTCACTACCTGACACTTCCACAACTGACAGTCATTTCCACTTTCACCCAGCTTCTTCATCCTTACTGGAGCTATTAATATTAGTAATTGCCCTCTGCTCTCCCCCAGTAGCATATTGTACACCTTCCAACCTGGGTGGCCCTTCCTCTGGTATCATATCATTTTGTCTTTTCATACTGTTCAGAGATCAAATTGCCAACATCTGCTGAATCATTGAAAAAGCAAGAGAGTTCCAGAAAAACATCTATTTCTGCTTTATTGACTATGCCAAAGCCTTTGACTGTGTGGATCACAATAAACTGTGGAAAATTCTGAAAGAGATGGGTCTACCAAACCACCTGATCTGCCTCTTGAGAAACCTGTATGCAGGTCAGGGAGCAACAGTTAAAACTGAACATGGAATGACAGACTGGTTCCAAATAGGAAAAGGAGTACGCCAAGGCTGTATATTGTCACCCTGATTATTTAACTTATATGAAGAGTACATCATGTGAAATGCTGGGCTGGATGAAGCACAAGCTGGAATCAAGGTTGCTGGGAGAAAGCAGAAGGAGAAGGGGATGACAGAAGGTGAGATTGTTGGATGGCATCACCAACTCAATGGACATGAGTTTGAGCAAGTTCCGGGAGGTGGTGATGGACAGGGAAGCCTGGCATGATGTAGTCCATGGGGTCGCAAAGAATCGGACATGACTACTAGTGACTGAACTGAAGTGAAAGTAGATAAATATTTTTAGAACTTATTTTGTAATTTTTTTTGTTTATATATATATATTTTCTTCAGAACAATTTTAGGGTCCATTGGCATCATTAAAATTTAGCATAGTTCCTGTTGTGTAAAATGTATGGAGTAATGAAATATCTCCTACTTAAATATGTATTTCATACCAGTTGAGAACATTTTATTTGTTAAGTTTCTATGATTTAAAAGTTTGCATTTTCAACATTACTGAGTTGGTTGAAATGAAACAGATATTTCAGAGGATATTTTGACACATGTCCGTCTCCAAATCATGACCAAAGGAGCAGCCTGGGTGAAGCTAGGAGATTCATTTTATTTTGAAGTAATTGGACACAAAATAAACTCTTGATTACTGGCAACAGGGCAGTCAAAAGAAGGCCTTAAGATATTCACTTCAGTTACAGAGGACTTTTACGTTCAAGGGCAAAATCTAAATTTAAGATTAACTTCAAACTAATAGACCAAGCTGAATAAAGTGGGAATTCTAAAATGAACATCAAAGACAAATATGTTAACATATGGCAATCTGCCTTATAGTTGAACTTTACCTGAAATAGAATGCCTTAAGCTTCTTTAAATACACTGCAGGTTGAAATCCCAGCATAGATCTCCTCATGCTAGGACAAAGCCAGTTGAATTCTCTGTACGTAAGCCTTGGCCCCTGTGAGTGTGTCTCTCTGTGAGGGTGTAGTTAACCTGAGTCCACTTGTCATGGCTGCCATGTCAATGTTAAAACCCCTTCTATTCTTTGCCCAGTTCAGAGTCTGAACCCAAATCTGTAAATATGTATTTTCCTTTTGCACATCCAGTTAATCAGTTTAAGTGAGTCTATAGGTCTTAGTCATTTAACTGATGACAACCCCAGTTTCCTGGTTTTTAGACTGAAGTTTGTTCTAAATTAAATAAAAGAAATAAAATAAATGTGTCTGGCATGTAACTGGCTTTATTCCCACCTATATTATCATCTCTTTTATTGTGAAGACCACCATATCAATTGCTTTTTAATCTGTTTTTATTCTGGACACTTAGGTTGTCATATATTCAAGTGAGAGTGAAAATGGGTGCCTATAACTCCAAAACAACTTCAATTCCCATAAGCCTACATCATACACACACATACATTTCTTTAAATTCAAAAGGATCCTGTTACCAGTGCTCTTTTTCACCTACTATCCTACATAATGGAGTGGTATTTCTAGAAATGAATCCAGTCTGGCAGAATGAAGGCACATCCAAGTGTACCTTCCTAGTTCCCAAACAATGCCACTATGTAAATTTCTCAGTTGGTAAATTAAGATTGTCAAAGTTATGAAAAGAAATGAGATTTATGGTTACTTATTTTGGTACATGTAAAATAATTTTTTATTGCTACTGTCATCAAAATCATGAAAGATTTTGGAGTGTGTCTGGGATAAAAACTATTCTTACTCTGGGGAGGAAGTACACAGTGTGCTATGTAATGTCTATTACTTCAATTCCTGTGCTCTGCTTTTGGCCAGAAGATGAGGTGCTTTGCCACTACGGGACTTGGGGACTGTCAAAATGTGGCAAATGAACTGGATTCAATAAACAAGAACACAGCAGTGTCTAAGCTTTAAAGAGATGCTGAGAACTAATATAATTGGAAGCAGTAACTAACCATGGTTAAATTTCAAGAGCATTTGACCTCAATTCTAAGATTTTTCTTTTCTTTTTTTTTTAATTTATTTTTATTAGTTGGAGGCTAATTACTTTACAATATTGTAGTGGTTTTTGTCATACATTGACATGAATCAGCCATGGATTTACATGTATTCCCCATCCCGATCCCCCCTCCCATCTCCCTCTCTACCCAGAGACCAAAAATTTAGAGAAGAGCTAACACCTATCTTACTCAAGCTCTTCCAGAAAATTGCAGAAGAAGGTAAACTTCCAAACTCATTCTATGAGACCACCATCACCTTAATTCCAAAACCAGACAAAGATGCCACAAAAAAAGAAAACTACAGGCCAATATCACTGATGAACATAGATGCAAAAATCCTTAACAAAATTCTAGCAAACAGAATCCAACAACATATTAAGATTTTCTTATTCTTTCCTTGCGTTTCAATTCTCGAGCAACATGTAGGTAATTTGTATCAGAGCAATAACTGAATCTATGTAATGATCTCTGGCCAGAATTCAATGTTAAATCATGATGTAGTATATAATATGATTTCAATTTTATGACCTCACAGAATGAATACCTGTTTAGTGAGAGAACTATAAAATTAGCCTATTGAATTCTTTGTTTGCTTGTTTTTCTGAAACAGTTTGGAAACTTAATGGAGCATGAAAATGAAGAAATTAAAGAATTTCTTAAGTGCCCATCCATCTAATTTATACATGAAAAGAGCAATTCTTGAATAACCTTTAAATAATAACAAAAGGCTACAGAAAGATTTCTGGCTGAATAGAGTACTCCCAAGATGTCAACACATCAGCAAATTATCCTTGGCATATACTTCAAGATTTATATAATCCTTGCTTAAAAACTTTTGCCTATTGGAGTCCTAATCCCAGAGATTTTAAAAGGGAACATTTCAAAAGGGAATAAATCACAATTTTCTCTATTTGAAAGAGAAGAAGTTGTTCACATTTACTTAAAGCAATGGGAAGTTTAGCATGGAGTGCTTTATAAACACTTTACAAATGAACAGAAAAGTTGGTACCATTTCTGGCAAAATTTTAGTGATGGTTTTATTGTAAACTTGATTCTCTCACTAAATTAAGACTTCCTGGTTATGTGGCTGACTCCACCTCACCCATGGTTTAACTTGGTCATTCAGTCTTCTAGCACTCTGGCAGTGAAAAGTTTCTTTCCTTTAATGGAAATAGAATGTACCCTATCAATGAAAGCATCTTTCTGGTATACTGTTGCCACTTCTCTGTTATGTTAAGGATCAAGGGAACTTGAAACACTGTTTCTCAATCTCTGGAGAGTCATGTTGGGAAGCAGTTGAAATGTGTAAGGAATGACTGTGGAAGTAAAAAATGGAATGGCTGTTTCGTCAAACAGCAAGTCTTAAGTGACAATTCCTATTGGTCTCCTAAAAGTGATTTCTCTCTGGTCTTGTTATTGAATGTGAATGTGGGTCACAGAAGAAATGCCATCTTCCATCACACAGCTCTGAGTCAAAGTCCAGTTCCCTTTTTGTCTCCCATATAAACAGGATGAAGTGTTTCCTCTCCATGGTGTAATTTCATTGAAACACTATATTCTGTTAGGTAAAGGCCTTCTATTTTTCCTTCCTATTCATTCAGCAAGCACTTTACTTTAGGACCATCTGGTATCAGGTAGTATAGGGGAAATTAACCAAACAATAAAAATGGCCTACATTTATTGAGAGCTTATTATAGGCCAGGTACTTTCTAAGATCTTTACAAGTAGTAACTCATTTAATATACCTATGAGGCAGTTATAGTATCATGCTAATTTTAGAGACGAGAAAAGTCAGGCAGAGAAGGGTTAGCCAGGGTGAAGCTGGGAGCTGAACTCTAAAAATCTAACCTAGATTCTGAACTCTTTAATATAGAATGGCTGTTTACTTTCTTTATAGGGTTTAGAGCCTGTACCATTGAAGTAGTAGGATAATTACATTTGAGCATTCCAGATCTGGCTGCTGGTTATTGGACCGTGCTCTGTTTGTTAGATTAAATGAGCTGTACACTCATGATATGTGCACAGCTTCACTGCAGGTTATAGACCAAATATCTGTGTTCCCCTAAATTTATATGTTGGCATCCTAACCTCCAATATGATGGTATTATGAGGTGGCACTTTTGGGAAGTATTTGGTTGTGAGAATGGAGCCCTCAAGAATGGGATTAGTGCCCTTATAAAAGGGACCCAGAGAGCGCTCACCTCCTCTTTCCACCACATGATGATGCAAGAAGTGAGTAGTCTGCAGTCTGTAAGAGGGCCCTCATCAGAATCTGGCCATTTAGGCACACTTATCTCAGACTTTCAGGTTGTGGAAATGTGAGAAATAAATTTTTGTTGCTTAAAAGCCATAAAGTCAATGGTGCTATTTTAGGAGCCTGAAATGACTAATCAGCACACAATGAAAACTAAAAAATGATCACAGGAGAAAATTGATGACAACATAGAATAACCTGTGTTCATAAATGCTGGAAATAACACTTTAAGATGAAGTCTCTAAAAGCTGTAATCAAGGATGGCTGTGGGTATGTTCCAATAAATGCAATTACTGTTAATTATTTTTTATTGTTGCATTGTTGGTTTACAGTATTGTATCAGTTTGAAGTATACAGTATAGTAATTCAACATTTTTGCAAATTATACTTTATTATATGTTATTACAAGATGATGGCTACAATTCCCTGTGCTATATAATATATCCTTGTTATTTATCTATTTTATATACAGTTTTTATCAGTTAATTCCATACCCTTGATTTGTCTCTCACCTTTCACCCCGTTGCAACCAGAAGTTTGTTTTTCTGTATCTGTGAGGCTGTTTCTGTTTTGCATATACACTCATTTGTATTATTTTCTAGATTCCATATGGAAGTATTTGTCTTTCTCTATCTGACTTTTCACTAAGCATAAAATTCTCTAGGTTCATTCACTTTGCTGCAATAGAAGAATTTCTTTTCTTTTTTTTTGATGAGTAATATCCCATTGTGTATATTTATGCCACATTTTCTTAATCGAATTGTCTTAATGTAGTTGTTGATGGACATCTGGGTTGCTTCCATGTCTTGGTTATTATGACTAGTCCTGCTATGAGCATTAGGATGCATGTATCTTTCCAAATGGCTATTTAATTTTTTTTTCTGAATTTATTCCTAGGAGTGGAATTGCTGGATCATATGATATTAAAAAGTAAAGATATTCATTTGTGGACAAAGGTCCATCTAGTCAAAGCTATGGTTTTTCCATTAGTTATGTATGGATGTGAGAGTTGAACTGTAAAGAAAGCTGAGCACCAAAAGTCTGTTCTGTACTTCTGTGTCTCTTTTTCTGTTTTGCATATAGGATTATCATTACCATCTTTCTAAATTCCATATATATGTGTTAGTATGCTGTAATGTTCTTTATCTTTCTGGCTTACTTCACTCTGTATAATGGGCTCCAGTTTCATCCATCTCATTAGAACTGATTCAAATGAATTCTTTTTAATGGCTGAGTAATATGACTTTTGGACTCTGTGGGAGAAGGCGAGGGTGGGATGTTTTGAGAGAACAGCATCGAAATGTGTATATTATCTATGGTGAAACAGATCTCCAGCCTAGGTTGGATGCATGAGACAAGTGCTCGGGCCTAGTGCACTGGGAAGACCCAGAGGGATTGAGTAGAGAGGGAGGTGGGAGAGGGGATCGGAATGGGGAATACATGTAAATCCATGGCTGATTCATGTCAATGTATGACAAAACCCACTACAATATTATAAAGTAATTAGCCTCCAACTAATAAAAATAAATGAAAAGAAAAAAAAAAAAAAAAAAGAAAGCTGAGCACCAAAGAATTGGTGCTTTTGAACCATGGTTTTGGAAAAGACTCTTGAGAGTCCCTCAGAATGCAAGGAGATCCAACCAGTCCATCCTAAAGGAGATCAGTCCTGGGTGTTCATTGGAAGGACAGATGTTGAAGCTGAAACTCCAATACTTTGGCCACCTGATGCAAAAAAAATGACTCATTTGAAAAAACCCTGATGGTGGGAATGATTGAAGGAAGGAGGAGAAGGGGACAACAGAGGATGAGATGGTTGTACGGCACCACCAACCTGATGGACATGAGTTTGAGCAAGTTCCAGGAGTTAGTTGGTGATGGATAGGGAAGCCGAGCATGCTGCAGTCCATGGGGTCATAAAGAGTCAGACATGACTGAATGACTGAACTGAACTGAACTGATGATAGTTCTATTTTTAGTTTTTTGAGAAAACTTCATAGTGTTTTTCATAATGTCTGCACCAATTTATATTCAAAACAGCAATATACAAAGATTCATATTTCTCCACATCTTCTATTTATTTATCTTCTATTTATTTGTAGATTTTTTTGATGATAGTCATTTAACAGGTATGAGATAATATCTTATTTTGATTTGTATTTCTCTCATAATTAGTGATGTTGAGCATCAATCCATGTTCCTATAATTCATCTGTAAGTCTTCCTTGGAAAATGTCTATTCAGTTATTCTGTCCACATTTCGATTTGGTTGTTTAACTTTTTAATGCTGAGTTGTATAAGCTGTTTGTATATTTTTAATATTAACACCTTATTGGTCACATTATTTGTGAATGTATTCTCCCATTCTGTATGCTATTTTTTAGTTTTGTCAGTGATATTCTTTGCTATGTGAACTCCTTTAACTTTAATTAGGTCCCATTTGCTTATTTTAGCTTTTGTTTCATTTGCCTTAGGAGACTGATCCAAGAAAATTGCTACAATTTATGTCAAAGTATGTTCTACTTATGTCCTCTTGTAGGAGTTTCAGCTTACTTTCTTACATTTAGGTATTTAAACCATTTTAAGTTTATTTTTGTATATGGTATGAGGGAATGTTATAATCTCATTGTTCTATAGATAAATGTCAAGTTTTCCCAGCTCCACTTATTGAAGAGAAGCTTTTTTTTTTTTTTCCCCATTGTATATCCTTGCCTACTTTGCCATAGATTAGTTGACTACAAATGCATGGGTTTATTCCTGGGCTGTTTATTCTGTTCCATTGATCTATGTGTCTGTTTCTGTGTCAGTACCACACTATTTTTATTGTTGTAGCTTTATAGTATAGTCTGAAGTCAGGGAGTGTGTTGTCTCCAGCTTTGTTCTTCTTCTCAAGATCACTTTGGCAATTTGAATTTTTTTGTGGTTCCATGTGAATTTTATTATTAGCTCTTTGAAAAATGTGGGTATTTTGATAGAAAGGGCATTATATCTGAAGACTGTTTTTGGTAGTATGGCCATTTAAGCAGTATTAATACTTTTGATCCAAAAACACAGAATAGCTTTCCATTTCTTTAATTGCCCTCTAGAGTTTTCAGAAGAAAGTCATTAACTCTTTGGTTTACTTCTAAGTATTTTATTCTCATTGATATAACTTTAACAAGGATTTTATTTATACTTCTTTCTGATATTTCATAAGGAGTATATAGAAACACAGCAAATTTCTGTATGTTGACCTTGTATTACACAACCTTGCTGAATCAATTAAATAGTTCTAATATTTTGGGAATGGAGATTTTGGGGTTCTATGTATGAAGCATCATATCATCTGAAATAGTGACAGTTTTCAGTTCAGTTCAGTTCAGTCACTCAGTCGTGAGTGACTCTTTGTGACCGCATGGATTGCAGCATGCTAGGCTTCCTTGTACATCACCAACTCCCTGAGTTTACTCAAACTCATGTCCATTGAGTCGGTGATGCCAACCAACCATCTCATCCTCTGTCATCCCCTTCTCCTCTTGCCTTCAATCATTCCCAGCATCAGAGTCTTTTCAAATGAGTCAGTTCTTTGCATAATGGAGCCAAAGTATTGAAGTTTCAGCTTCAGCATCAGTCCTTCCAATGAATATTCAGGACTGATTTCCTTTAAGATGGAGTGGTTGGATCTCCTTGCAGTCCAAGGGACTCTCAAGAATCTTCTCCAACACCACAGTTCAAAAGCA